>NC_084614.1:18660989-18960989 GCF_033978795.1 Nerophis ophidion | reverse complement strand
ATTGATTGATTGATTGATATACAGTGGGGAAGGGACGCCTATGGCCACATTCCTGGGTGGATCTCGCGGGATAGGAGAAAGGGAGGTTAATCATATTCGAATTATGTCTGCTAAAAAAAAAAAAGCATGGAAAACGCAAGTGACAATGTGGTTAAAGTTGGAAATGCCACAAAACACATTATAGGATGTTCAACACTACTGCCATCTGGTGACTAAATTTGTCACATTTCAGGTGTCAGGTAAACCGTGAAGAATGGGGCCATATAAATCCCCTTCCTACTGTATATGTCAGGTGGGTTTTGATTAATAAAATATTGGAGTAGAGATATCCATGGAAAATGTATAAGTATTTCAATCAATCAATCAATCAATGTTTGTTTATATAGCCCTAAATCACAAGTGTCTCAAAGGGCTGCACAAGCCACAACCACATCCTCAGTTCAGATCCCACATCAGGGCAAGGAAAAACTCAACCCAGTGTGATGACAATGAGAAACCTTGGAGAGGACCGCATCTCGGGCGACCGGTGCAATGGACGTTGAGTGGATCGAGCATAATATTGTGAAAGTCCAGTCCAAAGTGAATCTAACATAATAGTGAGAGTCCAGTCCATAGTGATTCATTTGATATATATTTCTGTCTAAATTTTTTTCCAAATATGTATTTTAATTGTTTTAAGTGGAACAATATTGTATACAGTGGGGCAAAAAAGTATTTAGTCAGCCACCGATTGTGCAAGTTCTCCCACTTAAAATGATGACAGAGGTCTATAATTTTCATCATAGGTACACTTCAACTGTGAAAGACAGAATGTGAAAAAAAAATCAGGAATTCACATTGTGGCAATTGTAAAGAATTTATTTGTAAATTATGGTGGAAAATAAGTATTTGGTGAACTATTCAAAGTTCTCACTGATGGAAGGAGGTTTTGGCTCAAAATCTCACGATACATGGCCCCATTCATTCTTTCCTTAACACGGATCAATCGTCCTGTCCCCTTAGCAGGAAAACAGCCCCCAAAGATGTTTCCACCACCATGCTTCACAGTAGGTATGATGTTCTTGGGATGCAACTCAGTATTCTTTTTCCTCCAAATACGACGAGTTGAGTCAATACCAAAATGGATACATGGATGATACAGCAGAGGATTGGGAGAATGTCATGTGGTCAGATGAAACCAAAATAGAACTTTTTGGTATAAACTCAACTCGTCGTGTTTGGAGGAAGAATAATTCTGAGTTGCATCCCAAGAACACCAAACCTACTGTGAAGCATGGTGGTGGAAACATCATGCTTTGGGGCTGTTTTTCTGCTAAGGGGACAGGACAATTGATCCGTGTTAAGATTTTGAGCCAAAACCTCCTTCCATCAGTGAGAGCTTTAAATGGTTGACCAAATTATTATTTTGCACCATAATTTACAAATACATTCTTTAAAAGTCCTACAATGTGAATTACTGGATTTTTTTTCACATTCTGTCCCTCACAGTTGAAGTGTACCTATGATGAAAATTACAGACCTCTGTCATCATTTTAAGTGGGAGAACTTGCACAATCGGTGGCTGACTAAATACTTTTTCGCCCCACTGTATATTTTTTTAAAATATGTGTTTCAAAAATTCTAGTCAGTACACTCAGGGCTTAACAACAATAATAAAATAATTATACTCAAGGCAAATACGCCTGAAAATATACCCATTTTTGTTTCTTTCAACAACAAAAAAAACAAGTCATGTAAAAACACAGGCCTTCAAAAAGCCATAAATATTATTAATATTTAATATGTTTATTTCGGGCTGATGGAGTTTTAAAAGACTGACTCACGCATCCATCACAACAAAGAAACAAACCAATCAAGCCAGCGGACTAACTTTACTTACAAGGATAAACGAGATGAAACACATTTTCGTATTTCACACATGGTCCTCCGAGAACCTGAGCCACGGCCCTAACAACCCACAGCAACCCTAACACCACCGCAGCAGCCCCCACTGCCACCTTCCCTCCGCTTGGACCAAGCGTCAAGTTTCACACCCCGAATCGGAAATGAAATCCACAGCAGAGTGAACGTGTCCACAGAGAGAGGAAATGAAACAAGACAACAGCTCATAACGGCGGACGCGTGGGAACGAGTGGTTCCAATTATGGTCGTGAATTTTACAGTGATACCTTAACGGCCCTCACTTTTGATGTATGACCTCAAATCCTTAAATACCTCTCTGGAGCCAAATGTCGTTACCATCCAATAAATAACTTGTTTTGTTTTTTCTTAAGCTTTTAACATTAGCGCTGCTTCCGCCCGAATGCAGCTTGGGTAGGCTCCAGCACCTCGGCGACCTGAGAGGGACAGGCGGTGGAAAAATGGATAGATGCTAGTATTAGCTGCTGACTAGCTAATTAGCATACTTGCCAACCCTCCCGGATTTTCCGGGAGACTCACGAAATTCAGCGCCTCTCACAAAAAAACCTCCTGGGACAAATTTTCTCCTGAAAATCTCCCGAAATTCAGGCGGAGCTGGAGGCCACGCCCCCTCCAGCTCCATGCGGACCTGACTCAGCAATGTTGTGACCCTCTTAAACAGGACAATACTGCCATCTACTGTACATAGAATAGAGTAGAATGTACTTTATTGATCCCTGGGGGAAATTCAGCACCACAGTTCGCTCACAATAAAAAATGATAATAATAAATAATATAATATATGAATAGGGCTTCACGGTGGCTGACGGGTTAGTGTGTCTGCCTCACAATACGAAGGTCCTGCAGTCCTGGGTTCAATCCCAGGCTCGGGATCTTTCTGTGTGGAGTTTGCATGTTCTCCTCGTGACTGCGTGGTTTCCGGGCACTCCGGCTTCCTCCCACTTCCAAAGACATGCACCTGGGGATAGGTTGATTGGCAACACTAAATTGACCCTAGTGTGTGAATGTGAGTGTGAATGTTGTCTGTCTATCTGTGTTGGCACCGCGATGAGGTGACGACTTGTCCAGGGTGTAACCCGCCTTCCGCCCGATTGTAGCTGAGATAGGCGCCAGCGCCCCCCGCGACCTCAAAAAGGGAATAAGTGGTAGAAAATAAATGGATGGAATATATGAATAATATAAATATATTCTTCCTATATTCTACATTTAAGTGCAGTCAAGGAACATATGCATTAGAGAGTCTGTTCTGAAGCCCACAGTAAAGAGTTGTAACTTCATCATGACGCCTGGTTATTGACTCCAACCCAATATATTACACCGTCGTAGAGCAAAATAAAGAAATACGCTTGCAAGTTCCAAAACAAATGGAAAGAAGAATTTCAGTTTATCCAGGAGAGTTCGAAGGAGAAGGGGTATGCTGCCTGTAAATTTTGTAGAACAGGTGGCCAAACGGACATACTCAGTCATGAACGGTCAGCGAAGCACAAAGCGTCCGCAGCGCAGCATCGTTCACAACCCAGTATTATGGGTCACCTCCCAAAATGGAGACCCGATGGTGTAACTTTTGCTGAGACAAAAATGGCTATGCTGGAACTTGGAAGCAACATCCTGTTCTCATTTGCGGATGTCTACAACAAATCCGTGAAGGATATGTTCCCGGATTCGGAGATTGCTCGCCAGTACGCAAATGGCAGAACAAAGGTTACTCAAATAGTGAAAGGTAAGTGTTGTTGTTTTTTAGTAACCAGCAAGCACAGTACAGTTAGTAGAAAAATTGTGTTTTTATTACTGTGTATTTGATTGGTGCCGTCAGAAATTCAACTATTTATTTTATTTATATATATATAATAAAATAAATATATACAGCTACAATTCACTGAAAGTCAAGTATTTCATACATATGTATATATATATATATATATATATATATATTAAATGTATTTGAAATACTCGAGTTGGTAAATTATACTTGTCCCCTCTTAACCACGCCCTCCGCCCCAACCATGCCTCCGCCAAACCCCCGACCACGCCCCCCCATCCCCCACCTCCCGAAATCGGAGGTCTCAAGGTTGGCAAGTATGCTAATTTGTGATCATATCATATGTCATCCTTTAGTACTTAACTTCCGTTTACTTCTTCATTTTAATATGTCATCAAAAAAGGTGCATGTTTACTTGTTTTAAAGTGGACCTAATATGTGAAACCAACTTTTCTTACCTATTGGCTGTGTTGGGACTAACGCGTTACTTGTAACGCCATTATTTTCGGCGGTAAGTAGTAGTCTAACGCGTTATTTTTTAAATTCAGTAACTCAGTTACCGTTAGTACATGATGCGTTATTTTACGGTATTTTTTATGTAGTTTCGGCTAGAAACTGAGAAGATCTGACTGTTTTATTGGAGAGCTGTGGTGTTGTCCTGATTCTTCCTGTGTCACAAGAGGCGCGCTGTGTGTGTGTGTGTGTGTGTGTGTGTTTACTAACAAGACAACATAGCGGAGCCGAAGCTGAGTTTCTTAACATGGAGATATTCTCACTACTTTTCTTTTGTCGAGCACAGATAAAAGAACATTTTCAGTCTCAGAAAAGCAACAACAGAACACAAACAAGATGTGAAAAGTCTGCAGCAAAATATAGAAAGTCTGCAAACTCAGAACACCAAAAAAAAAATGAAGTCGCTGATATGTTCCAATAAATGAAGACCCTTCAAGAAGATATGCGGCAACAAATGAAGACCCTTCAAGAAGACAACTACATGATGTGGAATATCATAGATGAAATGGAGCAGGATAAACGAATGAATGATATCATTGTGATAGGGCACCGAAATAAACTAACATCCTATGCGAAAGCTGTGAATAATGAAGGTTAACCAGGCGAAATCGTCTCAGCAGAACAGCAAGTGGTCAACTTTTTGCAATCAAAGGAAATTGAAATCGACAATAATATCATCGAGACATGCATCCCACTGGACAGAAGAAACAACAACGCCACTCCAGTCGTGCTCGTGAAACTTATAAACAGAAAATCTAAAATGGCATTGCTGAGACAGGGAAAGAAGCGGAAGGGAACAAATGTGTACATGAATGAGCATCTCACAAAACTCGAATCGCCAAGAAAGGACGCGACTTGAGAAAGCAGGGAAAAATCCAGGGAACTTGGAGCGCCAACTGTAAAATCTACATCAAGCTGAATGGAGTTCCAGAAGCAAGAGTACTTGTTGTCAATGACATCAAGAACCTGGACAGTTTTTAAAGTTTACACAGCTTCCACAACAACGATGATAGTGGACTCTGACAGAAAACAAGCACCTAAATTCAACAACAACAATACTATGATCCAAGGGACGACTAAAAAAGAATACCTAGACTCAGGATTGCATCCACCTACACTTATAGAGATTATTGAAACAACATCAAAGATTGTTGAACAAGAAAATATGGAACTAAAAAACTTCTGCAACATAGATCACAAAAACCAGGATTTGGGAAAACGATATAGATCCAGATACAAATTTTTTCTCCCACATCAGTAATAATTGTTTTTATTACACAGATGAGCAATATAATAGCAACATTAAATGTGATAACAAATTGTCAATTATTCATTTTGATAGCAGAAGCTTGTATGCAAACTACATTAAGAACTTCTTTGAACACATGAACGACCCCTTCAAAGTGATCGCCGTCATAGAAACATGGATTGATGATAAAAAAAAGTAATAGATTTTGATCTGGAAGGATATGAACTAAGCTATATCAACAGAACCAACAAAAATGGAGGAGGAGTAGCTGTGTATGTGATGAAGAACCTGAACTACAAAGTGGTTAAAAACATGTCATTTGCTATAGATCAGTGGTCTCCAACCTTTTATTAGCTGCGGACCAGTCAATGCTTGATAATTTGTGGTTTTGAGGGTTGGTGCACTAATCGTAAGTGTATCTTGTGTTTTTTATGTTGATTTAATAAAAAAAATAAATAAATAAATAAATAAATTAAAAAAAAATACATTTCATAAAAAATTCTTCTGCGGCCCGGTACCAATCGAGCGGTGGATGGGGACCACTGCTATAGATAATATCTTAGAATGTATTACCATTGAAATGTGTCAGGAAAAAGGCAAAAACATATTCATCAGTTGTATAGTTGTATAAACATATCACCTAAGTCACATATGGAAACATTTGAAGACTGGATTAAGGCAATTTACATGGACAATGGTAAAAAAAATAATTTTCTTATGCGGTGACTTTAATATTGACTTATTGAACCCTAAAAAGCAAAAGTCTATCGATGATACAATGTACAGCATCAGTTTATATCCTAAAATCAGAAAGCCAAGCACTGTGCCACGCTTATTGATAATATTTTTACCAATGATTTTGATAACACTACAAGTGGTCTGCTTATAACCGACGTTAGCGATCATCTGCCAGTTTTTACAATATATGATGGAAACTGCAAAAAGAACATGGAAGACAAAAGGACATTTTGAAGACTGTGCACAGAGAAGAGGATGATTGCTTTCAAAATTGAGCTACAAAAGCAAGATTGGGACAATGTGTACACAATGAAGAAGAGGTTGATGAAGCATATGAACATTTCTTAAACAAGTTCATAATACTTTATGACAAACATTGTCCATGGAAACAACTCAGTAGTAAGCAGAGAAAGAATAATCAACCAACGATGACAAAGGTTTAAAAGGTTTAAAAAATGCTTGTAAGAAGAAGAATACACTATACAGGTGCTGGTCATATTATTAAAATATCGTGAAAAAGTTTATTTATTTCGTTAATTCCATTTAGAAAGTCAAACTTGTAGAATGTATACATTCATTCCAAACAGACTGATATATTTCAAGTGTTTTTGCCAAAAAGGAGATGATTATAGCTGACAACCAATGAAAACCCTAAATTCAACATCTCAGAAAATTAGAATATGGTGAAAAGGTCAAATATTGAAGACACCTGGTGCCACACTCTAATTAGCTAACTAACTCAAAACACCTGGAAAAGCCTTTAAATGGTCTCTCGTTTTGATTCTGTATGACACAAAATCATGGGGAAGACTGCTGACTTGACAACTGTCCAAAAGATGACCATTGATACTTTAAAGAAGGAGGGCAAGACACAAAAGGTAATTGCCAAAGAGGTTGGATGTTCCCAGAGCTCTGTGTCCAAGCACATTAGTAGAGAGGCGAACGGAAGACAAAGATGTGGTAGAAAAAACTGTACAAGCAAGAGGGATAACCGCGCCCTGGAGAGGATTGTCAAACAAAACCGATTCAAAAATGTGGGGGAGATCCACAAAGAGTGGACTGCAGCTGGAGTCAGTGTTTTAAGAACCACCACGCACCGACGTATGCAAGATATGGGCTTCAGCTGTCGCATTCCTTGTGTAAAGCCACTCTTGAATAAGAGACAACGTCAAAAGCGTCTCGCCTGGGCTCAAGACAAAAAGGACTGGACTGCTGCTGAGTGGTCCAAAGTTAGGTTTTCAGATTAAAGTAAATGTTGTATCTCCTCTGGAAATCAGGTCCCAGAGTCTGGAGGAAGACAGGAGAGGCACAGAATCCACGTTGCCTGAAGTCCAGTGTCAAATTTCCACAATCGGTAATGGTCTGGGGTGCCATGTCATCTGCTGGTGTTGGTCCACTGTGTTTCCTGAGGTCTAGGGTCAATGTAGCAGTCTACCAGGAAGTTTTAGAACACATTATGCTGCCTGCCGCGGACCAATTTTATGGAGGTGAAGATTTCATTTTCCAACATGACTTGGCCCCTGCACACAGTGCCAAATCTACCAGTACCTGGTTTAAGGACCATGGTATCCCTGTTCTTGATTGGCCTGCAAACTCACCTGACCTTAACCCCATTGAAAACCTATGGGGTATTGTGAAGCAGAAGATGCGAGATGCCAGACCCAACAATGCTGAAGAGCTGAAGGCCACTATTAAAGCAACCTGGGCTCTCATAACACCTGAGGAGTGCAACAGACTGGTGGACTCCATGCCACGCCGTATTGCTGCAGCAATCCAGGCAAAAGGAGCTGCAACTAAGTATTGATTGCCGTACATGCCGAAACTTTCCATGTTCATACTTTTCAGTTGGCCCACATTTCTAAAAAATATTTTTTGGTACTAGTCGTAACTAATATTCTAATTTTCTGAGATACTGAATTTGTAATTTTCAGTAATTGTCAGTACTAATCATCAAAATTTAAAAAAATAAAGATTTCAAATATATCACTACGTGTGTAATGAATTGATATAATATGTAAGTTTCACGTTCTGAATATAATTACTGAAATAAATCAACTTTTTCATGATATTCTAATAATATGAACAGCACCTGTATAGAACATTTTCAGCACAAAGAACTAAAGAGGTAGAAATTAAGTACAAAACGTTTAAAAACAAGTTAACAAACATACTACGATCATGTAGAAAAGAATATTACAGTGAATTATTGGACAGGAACAAAAATAATATGAGAGCAACATGGGGCATTATTAAAAATGGCCCTAAGAGGGATTACCCCCGATACTTCTTATATGGAAATAAACATAATGACAACATAAAGGAATTAGTTGAAAGCTTTAATAATTATTTTGTAAATATTGGACCAAAATTGGAAGAAAGGATTCCAGACCCAGTTTCAATTGAGGACTATAATGATACCATAGACCAGTGGTTCTCAACCTTTTTTCAGTGATGTAGCCCGTGAGAACATTTTTTTTAATTCAAGTACCCCCGAATCAAAGCATTTTTGGTTGGAAAAAAAAAAATAGATAAAGAAGTAAAATACAGCACTATGTCATCAGTTTCTGATTGACATAACAGTGCAAAATATTGCTCATTTGTAGTGGTCTTTCCTGTACTATTTGGAAAAAATGATATAAAAATAACTAAAAACTTGTTGAAAAATAAACAAGTGATTCAATTATAAATAAATATTTCTACACATAAAAGTAATCATCAACTTAAAGTGCCCTCTTTGGGGATTGTAAGAGAGATCCATCTAGATTCATGAACTTAATTCTAAACATTTCTTCACAAAAAAAGACATCTTTAACATCAATATTTATGGAACATGTCCACAAAAAATCAAACTGTCAACACTGAATATTGCATTGTTGCATTTCTTTTCACAGTTTATGAACTTACATTCATATTTTGTTGAATTATTATTCAATAAATATATTTATAAAGGATTTTTGAATTGTTGCATTTTTTATAATATTTTTCAAAAATCTCACGTACCCCTTGGCATACCTTCAAGTACCCCCAGGGGTACGCATACCCCAATTTGAGAACCACTGGGTTAGAGTACATTAAAGAGTATTCTGCCTGGTTCCCCTAAGTACTGGCTGTTTTTATTTGCCTGTCATGAACAATCTACTGGGGCTGCTTGATCACGCCATGCCAATTACATCAACTACTTTTCAGACACATCAATTAAACCAGCCTCAAAACGGATGAGCTGCTCCACTGTAGAGTCCCGCGAGTCAAAAAAAAAAATCATCTAATAAGCTTCAAAGTTGGAGAGATTGAAACAACGGTCTGCCAGATGTTTACCCTTAAAATGAACCGGGCTGCCAACACTTGGGGATGATAGTCAGGATAATGTGCTGAAAATAATCACCAGTTGGAATCAGCGTAATCACTCAAAGGTTATTCTCTGGCGAAAAATTAAATGAAGCTAATATTGCAGAACGATTTCCG
Organism: Nerophis ophidion; assembly: GCF_033978795.1. NCBI lineage: Eukaryota > Metazoa > Chordata > Actinopteri > Syngnathiformes > Syngnathidae > Nerophis > Nerophis ophidion. The sequence goes on along the minus strand of NC_084614.1, from coordinate 18,951,348 downwards.
GGACTTGCAATGAGGCAGCGGAGATTTGTGTACAATGACCGAAATCAATGCCCTTAAAAAAGCGGCGCATTTGGGCTGGCAAAGGGCAGACAGCAACATTATTGTCATCATCCGGAAAGGGTAAGAACAAGGCGAGGGACACCTGCATCACTGTGGTATCTTAGCAACAGATGTACGTCTGTTATGGTGCTGAGAACCTGAATAGACAACTACTAATTCACCTTGCTCAGGAGTAACAGAGGAATAATGGAGGTTTTGATTGAAAACAAGAGCCCTGAAACTCGAGACTGAAAAAATAAACAGCGTAAGATAATTATGAGGCATATAAGAGACATGAGAATTGGAATTAAACTGCGCAAGCTCAGTGTCCTTCGGAAGAAAGTAAGACTCCTGCTCACAACGGTTTTCTCCGTTTTAGATGTCTCCATGGCAGCAGACCACTCTGCCTGCTCCTGGTGAGAAACCAACAACCTAAGTGGCCAGTTTTTCAAAATGGTAGCAACGGCAAAGTGGCGAATGACTCGTAAAGGATTTTTGATACACGTTTCGCATTCTTTCCAATTACAAAACCTGAATAAAATAGGTATTATTTATTTACGGTTTCAAGAAAATGCTGTTGCCCTAATGCAGGGGTCTCAAACACGCGGCCCGCGAGCCGTTATTTTGCGGCCCGCACCTTGATATGAAAATTTATTGTTTGTGCGGTTCGGCCTGCAAGATTTATATAAATGGTGCTTTACAGCGTCATACTTGTATACCCTCGAGTTTTCTGGGAGACTCCCAATTTTCAGTGCCTCTCCAGGGGTAATCATTCTCCCAATTTCACCCTAACTTAACATTAGGGGGGCACCATGGAGACACTGCCTTTATAGTCCTCTACAAATTGTACAAACAGCGTGCCAGCCCAGTCACATGTTGTATTTGGCTTCTGTAGACATAGTTAGCGACTGCAAGACATAGTTGATCAACAGCCACACAGGTCACACTGACGGTGGCTGTATAAACAACTTTAACACTGTTACAAATACGCGCCACGCTGTGAACCCACACCAAACAAGAATGACAAACACATTTTGGGAGAACATCCGCACCATAACACAAAATAAACACAACCCAACAAATACCCAGAATCCCATGCAGCCTTAACTCTTCCGGGCTACAATATACACCGCCGCCCCCCAAACCCCGCCCCCTATTGTAGCCCGGAAGAGTTAGGGCTGCATTGGATTCTGGGTATTTGTTCTGTTGTGTTTCTGTTGTGTTACAGTGCGGATGTTCTCCCAAAATGTGTTTGTCAATCTTGTTTGGTGTGGGTTCACAGTGTGGCGCATATTTGTAACAGTGATAAAGTTGTTCATACGGCCACCCTCAGTGTGACCTGTATGGCTGTTGACCAAGTATGTCTTGCAGTCATTTCCGTGGGTCTGCAGAAGCCTCATACTATAAGTGGCTGGGGTGGCACACTGTTTGTATAGTGGAAAAGCGAACGAGACGGCAGGTTGTAGAGGATGCTAAAGGCAGTGCCATCACGGCAAGCCCTAAATATTGTTATCCGGGTGAAAACCGTGAGAATAAATGCCCCGGGAGATTGTCGGGAGGGGCACTAATACTAGGGTGTTTCCCGGAAAGATCGCGAGAGTTGTCAAGTATGTTGTTAGGGCGGGAAAGCCATTCAAAGAAGGTGAATTTATTAAAAAGTGCATGTTAGATTTTTTTAAAGAAACCTTTTCTTGCACCCCAGCCTCACCCAGTTTCTGCATCCAGTGGCCCCCCAGGTAAATTGAGTTTGAGACCCCTGCCCTAATAAATGCCAATGCTAAGGAAATAAATACATCACAGCATATCGTAGCAATCCATCCGTCCATTCATTTTCTACCGCTTTTCCCTTTTGGGGTCGCGGGGGTGCTGGAGCCTTTCTCAGCTGCATTCGGGCGGAGGGCGGGGCACACACTGGACAAGTCGCCACCTCATCACAGGACCAACACAGATAGACAGACAACATTCACACACTATAAACCATTTAGTGGTGCCAATCAACCTATCCCCAGGTGCATGTTTTTGGAGGTGGGAAAGTCCAATCATACAATTTAACTCACTTGCGCCAATTAAATGACCGTACTGACCAAGACAAAGCTTTACATTAGGCATACTTTCGGAACAATCTAAGATGTTTTTATAGTATGGAGAGGGGGGGGGGGTTGTGGGGGAGGAGAGGGCGGGGATTGGGAAGAGAACAGTGTTTTATTTTGTATATTTCCTAACTGCTTAACAGTTCTTGGATCATTAATTTATTAATCACCATTATTAGCATCAAAACTCATTTTCTTAACTTTCCCAACTTTTGGGAAACTTCATTTCAGCTGCCACGCTCCGGGTCGCTGGCGTAAGTGACAAGAAGAAAAGCTCAGAATCATTTTGGAAGAAGTCATAAAACAGACCCAGAATGTAAAACAACCTGAGTTTTTGAGACATCTCTGTCTTGTGAAAAAATACTCTTATATCTGAGTCAGTGTAGTTTTTCACTCCTGGGATTGGCTAAGATTAGCATTTAAAGTTTAGCGCTTGGCTGGGAATAAAGGATTCTTCTGTAAAGCGCAACAATGTGACACATCAGGCAATACAGGTAATGCATGTTTCTTCACTACAATTTCAGTGGTGCTGCAAAATGTTACAGCCTTCAGACTAGTTTGAAGTTTTTTGTATGTCTAAATCTTGAGACCTCAAATATAAGATGGGACAATGAACACTGTCTTATATGTGGGTCAATTATGTTTGACCGAATACGTTACTTGACTGTAGAGATGTCCGATAATGGCTTTTTTGCCGATATCCGATATTCCCCAACTCTTAAAAAACGATTCCGATATCAACCGATACCGATGTATACAGTCGTACATTTAGCACATTATTATTATGCCTAATTTTTTTGTGATGCCCTGCTGGATGCATTAAACAATGTAACAAGCTTTTCCTGAATGAATCAACTCAAGTTACGGAAAAAAGTGCCAATTGGCACTCCAATATTAATTATTGAAGTCACATAGTGCATTATTTTTTTTAAATGCCTCAAAACAGCAGCTTGCAATTTTAGGCATACTCTCCCTGAGATAATCCTGATACTCACTACAACTATGGGAAATGCTATACTTTGACTTTCACAAAGTGCATTATTTTTTTTAAACATGCCTCAAAACAACAGCTACAAAAACAATGAAGGCAAACAGCTTCTGACCAGAGTATACTAGAGTAATAAAGTAAACAATAACAATAACAATTAGTAGACTGCCTGGCATACTGTATAACAGGAAATTATAAACTGGGCTAAATCCGCCCTGCTCTAATGTATTTGTATGAGTAACAAAAATGTGCTGCAAGCGAGTGGTGAGTGCTTGAAGTGGCCTAGCAGTCAGTCAGAGCTTCTGAAATGCTGCGTTGAGACAGGGCACCTCCGTTCACTGCAAGCTGCAAAGTGTGCGCCATACCAAACTCCGGCGTAGCTTTTGCCAAACTGCGTGCGTTGTCCCTGACCACAACGAGGGCTTTCGCCCTGGGGTGGTTTTTGTTTTATATTTGTTTTTCTCGGCAGAGTCTTTAAAGGGGAACATTATCACCAAACCTATGCAAGCGTCAATATATCCCTTGATGTTGCAGAAAAAAGACCATTTAGTTTTTTAACCGATTTCCGAACTCTAAATGGGTGAATTTTGGCAAATTAAACGCCTTTCTGTTTATCGGTCTTTTAGCGATGACGTCAGAACGTGACGTCACCGAGGTAACACCCCCCATTTTCATTTTCACATTACAAACACCGGGTCTCAGCTCTGTTATTTTCCGTTTTTTTCGACTATTTTTTGGAACCTTGGAGACATCATGCCTCGTCGGTGTGTTGTCGGAGGGTGTAACAACACTAACGGGGAGGGATTCAAGTTGCACCACTGGCAAGAAATCTGCCGCCAGACCCCCATTGAATTTGCCAGAGTGTCTGCACATTTTACCGGCGATGCTAAGACAGACATGGCACACAGATGTATGGATAACCAGCAGATGCAATTGCAACGATAAAGTCAACTAAATCACAAAGGTGAGTTTTGTTGATGTTGTTGACTTATGCGCTAATCAGACATATTTGGTCACGGCATGACTGCCAGCTAATCGATGCTAACATGCTACGCTAATCGACGCTAACATGCTATTTACGCTAGCTGTATGTACATTTAGATTTAGGTACCCACATTTAATGCGAAACAAACACTTACCAATCGACGGATTTAAGTTGCTCCAGTGTCACAAGATGCGAAAGTCCTGATCGTTTGGTCTGCACATTTTACCGGCGATGCTAATAAGGCAGCCATGCTATGGGCCACTTCATTAGGTACACCCACGCTATGGCCGAATAGCGTCAATAGCTATTCGCTCAATAGCTTCAATTTCTTCTTCAATTTCGTTTTCGCTATCTGCCTCCATACTTTCACCATCTGTATCAATACATGTGTAATCTGTTGAATTGCTTAAGCCACTGAAATCCGAGTCTGAATCCGAGCTAATGTCGCTATATCTTGCTGTGGTAACCGACATGTTGTTTGTATTGGCAGCACTGTATGACGTCACAGGAAAATGGACTGGGGATTTACGGATAGCGAAAGTCAGGCACTTTAAAGCTTTTTTTAAGGATATTCCGGGAGGTGTAAAATTTTGAAAAAAACTTCGAAAAATAAAACAAGCCACTGGGAACTGATTTTTATTGTTTTTAACCCTTTTGAAATTGTGATAATGTTCCCCTTTAAGCGAAAACTGTGTGGTACTACTTTTTTTCGGTGTTTGCTTTTCGTCCATCTTGCGCTTGTATTCATCGTGTATCTCCTTATGATTCTTGAAGAGGTGGGAGATCTAATTGCTCGTATTAAAGGAAGACATCTCGGTTCCTCCTCGCATAACCAACTTTTTGCAGTCATTGCTAATTTCCAGTTTTTTATCCGTCAGAGACACTTTAAAATAATTCCAAACCATAGACATGGTGTCGTTAGTCAGTCACCGAGCTCGCTGGCTTGTTAGCCACGGCTACGGCACCGGCAACAACACACTCTTGTTGTTGTTATGCAGCGCTCGCGGCGGTTTGATGAGGTCATCAAGCGTTGCCAGTAAATCTCTCATGCTGCTGTCGTCAACTCCTGTGTTGTGTGTGGGAGACGGGAGAGGGTAGAAGCTGCTGACTGGGATATGTACCGCTCCATACAGCGGCATTTTAAAAAGTCATTAATTTTACTTTTTGAAACCGATACCGATAATTTCCGATATTACATTTTAAAGCAGGCCGATATTATCGAACATCTCTACTTGACTGTATTTGAAACAGTGAGACCGCTTATATTGAACTATTTTCACCGTAAAAATAATAATATGAATGGGTTGTCGGTCTCACCTTGACACAGTAGTCCCACTTGTTGTCGCTTGGACCTGTTCACCCAGTGTCAGCTCCTGAGGACCTCCTCCTCTTCTTCTTCCTGTTAGGGGTCCAGCTCCTTGCTGCTGTTCTTCCTCTACTTCCTCATTACCAGCTTTCTCTTTCCCTCGTCCCTCACTCTCGTTGTCGCTCTCCTCGCCAAGGATGTCATCCACCTATTCAAAAAAAAAAAGACAAGATGAATGGCAGTGGACTGACAGTATAGACAGGGGACTAATTAATGAGACTTGCTGCATTGTGGACCAACTGAACTGAATTCTCAAATTTGTCCAAACAAATAAACCTTTTTATGTAGGCTATGTATACTTTTTAATGTAGCAGTTTAGCAAAATAATTAAGTAATAAAATTGTTTGGACACCCCTGGAGTAGTGTTCGTTCATTTAGCCTGTAGTAATATAATTATTATGGTCAAGAAAGCTATTTCAATTCGCTACATGAGGTCAGTAAATCTGCTGCTACAATTTCCAAATGCCTTCCACAGAAATTCAAACAAATGTCATTCTCTGCCTTTTATGAGACTTTAATGTGCTCATATGAAACACGGCATTTGAAGGCACATTAACCGCTCCTTTTGAAAAATGTAAAATACACTCAAGTGCTGCAGCATCATTATTTTAGTTACAAAAGCAAGACGGCTAAAAAGCAAGAACAACAATGGCGGTCAATTGTCTTGACATCTTTTCCCCAGTAAAGCTAAAAATGATTACAGCTTGGTTCTAACCTCACAACAGTGAATGCACGATGCATTCATGTGATGCCGATTGCCACAATTTAAAAATCTGTCATGACGCATGTGACCTTTTACCAAAGTGGACGTGTGAACAATCCTGAGATATATGACAACATCCAATTCCTGGCTGTATCCAAAGGCCACGCCAAGTGCAAAAGAGGCTTTCAGAGCTCAGCAGAACACAGCTCCACCACCCTCTTCCTTCCCTAAAGCTAGTACACAAGCTGCAAATACACTGCAGTCAAAGTGTGTACCCAAGGAAGTGGATATATTTTCTTCAAGTTGGTGAAAGGTGAAATGCAGTGATTTTCTTTTATGTCTTTTGCGGAAAATAGAAAGCGGTCGCAGTTAATCTTACAGAAAGGTTCAATCAAGTTGTCAAATTATTTGAACCATGTATCAGTTTGCTTTACTTCATCCAATGGTAGGGGTGTAACAGTACGTGTATTTGTATTGAACAGTTTCGGTACGGGGGTGTACCGAACAAGTTTCAAACCTAAAGTCTTAACAAGCTGCTTTGCTTATTCTGCCTCAGCACCCAGAATTGTCCCACCCACACAACCATCTGATTGGTTACATATATAAAAGGTAACAGCCAATCAGCAGTGCGTATTCAGAGCGCATGGAGTAAATGCTTCAGCGTCGAGCAGATAGGTGATTAGCAGGTGAGCATAAGGCAGCGTACTCTCCTCAAATGATAATAAACACCTCCCAGTCAACTACTACTAACATCACTATGAGCCCGTTGACCTTCTAGAAACTTAAACAGCTCGCTCGCAGTTCTGGCTTGAGGTGAAGGCTAATTAGCTTTTAGCGTAACGTTAGCTCATTTTGCGGTGTGTGTGTGTTTTACGGACAGAAAAGCTTTGAATGGCAGGGTCCCTGCTACCACATGTTGATAAAAATATAACATTTACATAATAAAAATCAACTACAGGCTTCCCAAATGCTGTGATAAATTATGCATGATGAGTTGACTTGAAACTGTTTAATGTTGCACTTTTTATATGAAGAAAAAATTCTGTCATAAAAATTCTAAAAATAACAATTCCAAAATCCTTTATAAATATATTTATTGAATAATACTTCAACAAAATATGAATGTAAGTTCATAAACTGTGAAAAGAAATTCAACAATGCTATATTCAGTGTTGACAGCTAGATTTTTTTGTGGACATGTTCCATAAATATTGATGTTAAAGATTTCTTTTTTTGTGAAGAAATGTTTAGAATTACCGGTAAATTCATTAATCCAGGTGGATCTCTATTACAATCCCCAAAGAGGGCACTTAAAGTTGATGATTACTTCTATGTGTAGAAATCTTCATTTATAATTGAATCACTTGTTTATTTTTCAACAGGTTTTTAATTAGTTTTATATATTTTTTTCTAAATAGTTCCAGAAAGACCACTACAAATGAGCAATATTTTGCACTGTCATACAATTTAATGAATCAGAAACTGATGACATAGTGCTGTATTTTACTTCTTTACCTGTTTTTTTCAACCAAAAATGCTTTGCTCTGATTAGGGGGTACTTGAATTAGAACAAATGTTCACAGGGGGTACATCACTGAAAAAAGGTTGAGAAGCACTGTTCTATTACACCATGGAACTCAATAACAAAACATCCAAAAAATGCCCAAAATACCCCATTTACATTTTGTGACTTGAATATTAACCACGTATTAATCATATTGTTATTATAAGCAGTAACGCAGACCAACTATTTATAGCGTGTGTGCCTAAGTTGACATCAGGGGGTTTGCTGTTTCCTCACTACCCTGCTTGTGGAAGTTTATTGTAGATCATCCTCTCTACCGAGGATGTCGTTGTGGTTTGTGCAGCCCTTTGAGACACTTGTGATTTAGGGCTGTATAAATAAACATTGATTGATTGATTGATTGATAGCAGAAGGATGAGGATGTAATCTGACAAGTTGTTACAATTGACAGCCAATTTATACCCAGAAAGGGCAAGAATGACACACACAAAAAAACGATTGGTTCCACGCCCCTTTTCTTTGCGAGTAGTATGAGTTAGGGGTTGGCGATATATCGATATACGCGATATATCGCGGGTTTGTCTCTGTGCGATACAGAAAATGACTATATCGTAACATTTGAGTATACGTTCTCGGACTACGTTAAGGTAACGTGTGGAGTTCCCCAGGGTTCGGTCCTTGGCCCTGCACTCTTCAGCATCTACATGCTGCCGCTAGGTGACATCATACGCAAATACGGTGTTAGCTTTCACTGTTATGCTGATGACACCCAACTCTACATGCCCCTAAAGCCGACCAACACGCCGGATTGTAGTCAGCTGGAGGAGTGTCTTAATAAAATTAAACAATGGATGTCCGCTAACTTTTTGCAACTCAACGCCCAAAAAACGGAAATGCTGATTATCGGTCCTGCTAGACACCAAACTCTATTTAATAATACAACTCTAACATTTGACAACCAAACAATTAAACAAGGCGACACGGTAAAGAATCTGGGTATTATCTTCGACCCAACTCTCTCCTTTGAGGCACACATTAAAAGCGTTACTAAAACGGCCTTCTTTCATCTCCGTAACATCGCTAAAATTCGCTCCATTCTGTCCACTAAAGACGCTGAGATCATTATCCATGCGTTTGTTAAGTCTCGTCTCGATTACTGTAACGTATTATTTTCGGGTCTCCCCATGTCTAGCATTAAAAGATTACAGTTGGTACAAAATGCGGCTGCTAGACTTTTGACAAGAACAAGAAAGTTTGATCACATTACGCCTGTACTGGCTCACCTGCACTGGCTTCCTGTGCACTTAAGATGTGACTTTAAGGTTTTACTACTTACGTATAAAATACTACACGGTCTAGCTCCATCTTATCTTGCCGATTGTATTGTACCATATGTCCCGGCAAGAAATCTGCGTTCAAAGGACTCCGGCTTATTAGTGATTCCCAAAGCCCAAAAAAAGTCTGCGGGCTATAGAGCATTTTCCGTTCGGGCTCCAGTACTCTGGAATACCCTCCCGGTAACAGTTCGCGATGCCACCTCAGTAGAAGCATTTAAGTCTCACCTTAAAACTCATTTGTATACTCTAGCCTTTAAATAGACTCCCTTTTTAGACCAGTTGATCTGCCGTTTCTTTTCTTTTTCTTCTATGTCCCACTCTCCCGTGTGGAGGGGGTCCGGTCCGATCCGGTGGCCATGTACTGCTCGCCTGTGTATCGGCTGGGGACATCTCTGCGCTGCTGGTCCGCCTACGCTTGGGATGGTTTCCTGCTGGCTCCGCTGTGAACGGGACTCTCGCTGCTGTGTCTTGGATCCTCTTTGGACTGGACTCTCGCGACTGTGTTGTATCCATTGTGGATTGAACTTTCACAGTATCATGTTAGACCCGCTCGACATCCATTGCTTTCCTCCTCTCTAAGGTTCTCATAGTCATCATTGTCACCGACGTCCCACTGGGTCATTATTGTCACCAATGTCCCACTGGGTGTGAGTTTTCCTTGCCCTTATGTGGGCCTACCGAGGATGTCGTGGTGGTTTGTGCAGCCCTTTGAGACACTAGTGATTTAGGGCTATATAAGTAAACATTGATTGATTGATTGAGTTGTTTTAGCTGCGGGCATTACACTACAGGCTCTTCCCACTCCCTCTTGTGTCTCCTTCTCACAGACAGTAAGCCTACCTTTTTACATACGTCACATACGTATACGCCCTCGCCCACCAGAGAGGTAGCAGCGTGGCTAACGTTAGTTGTGATACTAGCAGAGTGTTGCTAGTGGTAATACGAGAGAAAGAAGGTGATCTGGTAACAAATGAAGGAAGAAATAATTCCCAAGGAAAACATCGTCTGGCGGTGGTTCGGCTTCAAGCGGGAATATGTCAAGTAGACAACCTTAATTTGTCAAGTGTGGGGCACAAGCGTTGCTACCAAAAGTAGCATCACTGATAATATGTAGCATGACTTGAAAAGTCACCTGCTAATAACTGTTTAATAAATACAGTTTTGGTCAATTGACTTAGTTGTGACTTCCTTCAATGCATTGAATGTTTAAAATGAGCATATATTAATGCAGTATGAAGAAAAATGTTTTAATGTAGACACATAGAATTATCATACTGCTGTGATTATATGTATCAAGTGTTTTAATTCAAGGACAAGACAAAATATCTTAATATATATCGTATATCGCGATATGGCCTAAAAATACCAACATATTAAAAAAAGGCAATATTGCTTAGCCCTAGTATGAGTCATTCTTCATCTTTCAGTGATTGAAACTTTTATTAGTAGATTGCACAGTTCAGTACATACAGTGGGGCAAAAAAGTATTTAGTCAGCCACCGATTGTGCAAGTTATCCCACTTAAAATGATGACAGAGGTCTGTAATTTTCATCATAGATACACTTCAACTGTGAGAGACAAAATGTGAAAAATAAATCCAGGAATTCACATTGTAGGAATTTTAAATACTTTTTTGTAAATTATGGTGGAAAATAAGTATTTGGTCAACCATTCAAAGCTCTCACTGATGGAAGGAGATTTTGGCTCAAAATCTCACGATACATGGCCCCATTCATTCTTTCTTTAACAGGGATCAATCGTCCTGTCCCCTTAGCAGAAAAACAGCTCCAAAGCATGATGTTTCCACTCCCATGCTTCACAGTAGGTATGGTGTTCTTGGGATGCAACTCAGTATTCTTCTTCTTCCAAACACGACGAGTTGAGTTCATACCAAAATGGACATAGCAGAGGATTGGGAGAATATCATATGGTCAGATGAAACCAAAATAGAACTTTTTGGTATAAACTCAACTCGTCGTGTTTGGAGGAAGAAGAATACTGAGTTGCATCCCAAGAACACCATATCTACTATGAAGCATGGGGGTGGAAACATCATGCTTTGGGGCTGTTTTTCTGCTAAGGGGACAGGACGATTGATCCGTGTTAAGGAAAGAATGAATGGGGCCATGTATCGTGAGATTTTGAGCCAAAACCTCCTTCCATTAGTGAGAGCTTTGAATGGTTGACCAGATACTTCTTTTCCACTATAATTTACAAATAAATTCTTTAAAATTCCTACGATGTGAAATCCTGGATTTTTCTTTCACATTCGGTCTCTCACAGTTGAAGTGTACCTATGATGAAAATTACAGACCTCTGTCATCATTTTAAGTGGGAGAACTTGCACAATCGGTGGCTGACTAATACTTTTTGCCCCACTGTATTCCGTACAATTGACCACTAAATGGTAACACCCGAATAAGTTTTTCAACTTGTTTAAGTCGGGGTCCACTAAAGGGGAATATTGCATTATTCTATCAGTTGGCATTCCTAATGACAGCAGACACTATACAGTAAGTGATGTTTTATTATGTTAAATTCTCGTGGAGCCTACTGTATACCAACAAGACCTGATAAACCAGTACCGGTGCCAGTTTAGTACCGTTTACATGCCATCCAATACTGGTGCCAAATTGTTAGCCGATTTTGTGACATAATTATTTTAGTATCAAGTAATCTTGCTATTAATTTGTTTAATTAATCGACTAATCAGATAAATCACACGTTATAGGCTCAATGTGTACTTTAAGGAAAATATGTTTTAAGGGTTTTTCTGTTTGTTATAATAACAGGATCTCTGCAGATTTAATAGGTCAAATTTAAGACTTTTTTAAGACCATATTGAACATAATTTCAGACCGTTTCGCATCAAGTATAAAGACAAAGGAAAACCAGAGGGCCAGAATTGAATTGTAAGCATATGATTTCATTCACTGCTTTTTCACATTCAAAAAACAAAACGGTTAAATGAACTAAACATACCACAACCTTCTCTTTGGTAAACAACTTGAAAAAAAACTAGCAAACATTAAAACAGCCATTTTCCAGATTTGCCATTAAAAAAATTTCTTGCAAAAGGTGCAGTGTGCTTTATATAAAGTGTTTTTGTGTAACAACAACCACAATGTAAGCAATGGTAGAGGAAAACAACAATATATGTTCTGTGAAATGGACTATTAGGATCTTTGCCAAATCTAAATGTTTAGCTTTTACACTATTTTTGAGACTGCCAGAATTGAGCAAACAGATACAAACATCTACAGTACTACTACTTTACCTGCACAAAGGTGAGAAAAACAGTGCGGCGAGAGCGATTGTCTAAAAAGAAAGAAGGCGATTATGGCTTGCAAGCAGAATTTTGATGTAAATGTGGATAACATTCAAATTTGTTCAGCTCATTGGTATTTATGAATACATGTTTAACTGTTTTTGACAACATATTGCTCATGTACAAGGACTCGTTTTCATTTCATCGCAAATCTTCCTTGCTTTCCTCACTCACCCATAAACTGAGTGTAAACACTAAAAATGCAACCTTGAAAGCTTTCAATGTCGGTTGCTGTATACACTTGGATGACAGATCAGGAATGAAAAGGTGATTTGAAATTATTGAAATAAATAATATAAATAATATATGAGAAGTATATCTTTTTTAAATAGTTTTACTGCTGTGAGTACAGTAGTATTCGCGTACTAATTAGCATGTGCTTACTGTATGGAGTAGTTTGATTTTACTAGTAAACATCTCATATTGATCTCCTTCAGTAATTGGCGCCACTTTACACCCACAGTTGCTCAAGTTGATCCTTGTATAGTTGTGCATGTGTTGTTGGCATTCCAACATCTTGGTGGTACCCCAGCACCTCCAAAACCCTCAAATCTATACTCCAAACATCCCAGAATAAGCTAATACGGTTACTTTTAGACCTCCACCCCAGATCACACCTCAATCCAACCCACTTCTCAAAAGTGGGCTGGCTCAGGGTGGAGGACAGAGTAAAACAACTTGCACTGAGCCTAGTCTATAAAATCCGCTACACCTCCTTGATACCGAAGTACATGTCAAACTACTTCCTTAACGTAAATGACCGCCATAACCACAACACCAGGGGGAGCTCCACAAACCACGTTAAACCCAGATTTCGATCTAACAAAGGTCTTAACTCATTCTCTTTCTATGCCACATCAATGTGGAATGCAGTCCCAACAGGTATAAAAGTAAGTGCATCTCTATATTCCTTCAAAACCGCTCTAAAACAACACCTCCAGGCAACTTCAACACTTTACTCTACCATGAATTGATTAACGTGGACCCTGACTTAAACAAGTTGAAAAACTTATTCGGGTGTTACCATTTAGTGGTCAATTGTACGGAATATGTACTGTACTGTGCAATCTACTAATAAAAGTATCAATCAATCAATCACTCAATACTAATACCCTCCTCCATTCACATCCCATCTCCCTGGATTATAAACAACTCAAATGTACTTCTAATGTATATACTTGTTCTTATGCTATCTGAACTCACTATGTTCTCTGCTGGCTGTACATATCCTACTGTAAGACCTACACTGTTTCAATGTCCACATTTCTCTGTTGATGCAATTGTTGATGACTGAAGTTCTGATATCAACCAAAGGTCCTCATCCCACCCCCCGGATTGTAAATAATGTAAATAATTCAATGTACATACTATGATGATTAACTTGTGTGATGACTGCATTATGCTGATAGTATATATTTGTACCAGGAATTGATTAATGTGGACCCCGACTTAAACAAGTTGAAAAACTTATTCGGGTGTTACCATTTAGTGGTCAATTGTACGAATATGTACTGTACTGTGCAATCTACTAATAAAAGTATCAATCAATAAATCAAAAGACTTATCCCAGATTTTTGACTTTTCACCACCATGTTTACAAAAGTTTCCCTCCTTGATGGCTCCACATCCGGGTTCAAAACACTTTACACGCTTCCATCCACCGGCTTCGAGCATACAGGTGCTGGTCATATTATTAGAATATCACGAAAAAGTTGATTTATTTCATTAATTCCATTTAGAAAGTCAAACTTGTAGAATGTATACATTCATTCCAAACAGACTGATACATTTCAAGTGTTTTTTGCCAAAAAGGAGATGATTATAGCTGACAACCAATGAAAACCCTAAATTCAACATCTCAGAAAATTAGAATGTGGTGAAAAGGTCAGATATTGAAGACACCTGGTGCCACACTCTAATTAGCTAACTAACTCAAACACCTGGAAAAGCCTTTAAATGGTCTCTCGTTTTGATTCTGCATGACACACAATCATGGGGAAGACTGCTGACTTGACAACTGTCCGAAAGATGACCATTTATACTTTAAAGGAGGACGACAAGACACAAAAGGTCATTGCCAAAGAGGTTGGATGTTCCCAGAGCTCTGTGTCCAAGCACATTAATAGAGAGGCAAAGGGAAGACAAAGATGTGGTAGAAAAAAAGTGTACAAGCAAGAGGGATAACCGCGCCCTGGAGAGGATTGTAAAACAAAACCGATTAAAAAATGTGGGGGAGATCCACAAAGAGTGGACTGCAGCTGGAATCAGTGCTTCAAGAACCACCACGCACCGACGTATGCAAGATATGGGCTTCAGCTGTCGCATTCCTTGTGTAAAGCCACTCTTGAATAAGAGACAATGTCAAAAGCCTCTCGCCTGGGCTCAAGACAAAAAGGACTGGACTGCTGCTGAGTGGTCCAAAGTTATGTTTTCAGATGAAAGTAAATTTTGTATCTCCTTTGGAAATCAAGGTCCCAGAGTCTGGAGGAAGACAGGAGAGGCACAGAATCCACGTTGCCTGAAGTCCAGTGTCAAATTTCCACAATCGGTAATGGTCTGGGGTGCCATGTCATCTGCTGGTGTTGGTCCACTGTGTTTCCTGAGGTCTAGGGTCAATGCAGCAGTCTACCAGGAAGTTTTAGAACACTTTATGCTGACCAATTTTATGGAGGTGAAGATTTCATTTTCCAACATGACTTGGCACCTGCACACAGTGCCATATCTACCAGTACCTGGTTTAAGGACCATGGTATCCCTGTTCTTGATTGGCCTGCAAACTCACCTGACCTATAGAAAACCTATGGGGTATTGTGAAGCGGAAGATGCGAGATGCCAGACCCAACAATGCTGAAGAGCTGAAGGCCACAATTAAAGCAACCTGGGCTCTCATAACACCTGAGGAGTGCAACAGACTGGTGGACTCCATGCCACGCCGTATTGCTGCAGCAATTCAGGCAAAAGGAGCTGCAACTAAGTATTGATTGCCGTACATGCTGAAACTTTCCATGTTCATACTTTTCAGTTGGCCCACATTTCTAAAAAATGTTTTTTGGTACTAGTCGTAACTAATATTCTAATTTTCTGAGATACTGAATTTGGGATTTTCAGTAGTTGTCAGTACTAATCATCAAAATTTAAAGAAATAAACATTTCAAATATATCACTATGTGTGTAATGAATTGATATAATATGTAAGTTTCACGTTGTGAATATAATTACTGAAATAAATCCACTTTTTCATGATATTCTAATAATATGAACCGCACCTGTACATTCAATTGATCATTGAACTTGCACTGAACCATCTTCTGCGAGTAATTCGGCTTTGCTGTGAGTTTTCGTTTAGTTTCCACCGCTGCTATGCTAAGCTGTAACAATGCATTGCTGCGAGCGCCCAGCACACTAGCTGATGGTGCCAGAAAATTCCAACCATGGCAACACAGTTTGCCTACTTTGGTCCTGTTTTTAGTCACGGTAGAGAGTCCTCAAAAATCACAACATTTAAAAGCAAGAGTAAAGTTTATCCATCCATCAATCCATCTTCTCACGCCTAAGCAGGGAAGCCCAGACTTCCTTCTCCCCAGTCACTTCGTCCAGCTCTTCCCGGGGATCCCGAGGCGTTCCCAGGCCAGCCAGATGACTTCCCAACGTGTCCCGGGTCTTCCTCGTGGCCTCTTACCGGTTGGACGTGCCCTAAACACCTCCCTAGGAAGACTAGATGCCCGAACCTCCGAACCTGGCTCCTCTCCATGTGGAGGAGCAGTGTAGAGATGCGCAGATAGGCAATTATATCATCCGCAACCGCATCACCAAAGTCGTCATCCACCCGCCGTCCACCCGAACCAACATTTTATCAGAACCGCAACCGCCTGCCACCCGCCCCTTGAAATACATCAGAGGTCGGCTACCTTTACCACTCAAAGAGCTATTTAAACCCGTTTCACAGAGTAAAGAAGACATTGGAGCCGCTAACGTTCTCGTGAATATCCAATGGTGTTCTTCCTGATGACAAGAATAAGGGCGTGCCGTGAAGCCATTGCCTTTGGCACCTTCAACAACAACATGTAGTATGCAGCTTCCGCAATCACACGTACAATATTGAAAGGCATACTGGGTGATACAGAGTACACTGATGGTTGTTATATAAACACCTTTAACACTTTAATATGTGCCACACTGTGAAGCCACATCAAACAGGAATGACAAACACATTTCGGGAGAGCATCCTCACAGTAACACAACACAACACAACAAATACCCAGAATCCTTTGCATCCGTGATTTTTCCTGAATACATTTTACACCCCCGCGCCCCAACCCCGCCCACCTTATCGACGCACAAGCGGGGGGGGGTTGCTGCTGCTAGCGAGGTGTATAAAATAGTCAGGAAGTGTCATGGATGCAAAGGATTTGGGGTATTTGTTGTGTTGTGTTTATGTCGTGTTACTGTGAGGATGTTCTCCCGAAATGTGTTTGTCATTCTTGTTTGGTGTGGCTTCACAGCGTGGCGCATATTACTAAGAGTGTTAAAATTGTTTATATCACAACCATTAGTGTACTCTGTGTCACCCAGTATGCCTTTCAATCTTGTACGTGTACATGTTGCTGGACTGACAAGCAGATCGTACATGCTGTAGAAGGCGACAAAGCCAATGGCCTCATAGTACGCCCTAATACTTATTAACTGGGTGACTGCCGGCAGTCATTCTAGAGAATGATTGCGGCTCCTATTGTCTTCTTCGCTTTGTGACACAAGTCCTAAATGGCTCTTCGAGTGGTAAAGGATACCGATTCCTGAACCATGTATAACAAATATTTCCGAATGATTCAACCGCTACCAGCCCGAATCTAATTAAAATATATTTTTTCGTCATGTCACCCGCCCGACCCGCGGTTTATCCGCGGACTCCGCGGATGAGACCGCAAACCGCGCTTCTCTAGAGCAGTGGCTTTACTTTGAGCTCCTCCCGGATGGCAGAGATTGTCACCCTACCTCTACGGGAGAGCCCCACCACCCGGCGGAGGAAGCTCAGTTCGTCCGCTTGTACCCGTGATCTTGTCCTTTTGGTCATAACCCAAAGTTCATGACCTTAGGTGAGGATGGGAACGTAGATCCACCGGTAAATTGAGAGCTTTGCCTTCCAGCTCAGCTCATTCGTCACCACAACGGATTGATACAACGTCCGCATCGATCCGCCTGTCAATCTCACGATCCATGTTCCCCTCACTCGTGAACAAAACTATGTATGTTTTAAATAAATGTCAAATTTATAGATATTTAGACCTTTCATAATTGTATTTAAGACCTTTGATGAGATTTTAAGGATCATTTTAGACACTTTAAGGCTTTAAATTCGAATTATTGGACTTAAGACTTTAAGACATTTTAAGACACCGCTGATACCCTGAATTAGGGCTGGGTGATATATCGAATACACCCGATATATCGCGGGTTTGACTCTGTGCAGTGTAGACAAGGACTATATCGTGATATTCGAGTATGCGTTCTCTCGCAGTAGTTTTAGCTGCGGGCATAACACTACAGGCTTTTCTCACTCTTTCTTGTCTCTCCTTCTCACGGAGACATAAAACAAGCACACCTTACATACGTCACATAATGTCGCACATGCAACGTCATACGCTCTCGCGGAGCAGAGAGGTAACGGCATGAGTAACGTTAGCTGTGAAGCTAGAGGAGCAGTGCGTATGGTAATACGAGAGAGAGAAGGTGTGAATCTGGTAACAAATTAAGGAAGAATAATTAATTCCCAAGAAAAAACGCACAAGTTCCATCATCTGGCGGTGGTTTGGCTTCAATGTTGAACAGACAACCGTAACATGTAAAGTATGCGGCAAAAGCGTTGCTACAAAAAGTAGCAGCACTGCTAATTTGTAGCATCATGTGAAAATTCACCCGCGAGAGAATGAGGAGTGCTTGAAACACTGCATGTAAACAGCTCCATTCGATGCCACACCAACAAAATACCCAAGAAACCATTTCCAGATCAACAACGTACGAAAAAAATTGTCAAAAACAGAAGGAGCTAACATCCGCAGGAACCTACCACAAAGTGAAGGACATACACTATTTGATTTCCTACTATGCAGCTAATTTTTATTTGACAATTATTGAAATATCTTGTGTGACATCATGCACAAAAGTCCACTTTATTTGTCTTAAACTATTGTAGTGGCATTAAGTGTTGATTCAAGGCTAAGGCAAAATATTGTGACATTGCTTACAAATATCAAGATATGAATAAAAGGCCATATCGCTCAGTTCTACCCTGAATGAAAGCATATATCACCAACATTAAAATTGCACCTTCAACATGAGTGCATTTATACAAAAAAACTCAACAAAAAACCCTCTCTGCCACACAGGCACCCACACCCCACCACTCTCATCTGCGGTTGGTTGCAGTGGCCGTGCAGAAACTATGTCAGTGTATGCAAAGTTCTAGACCAGGGGTGTCGAACTCAAATACAGAGTGGGCCAAAATTTTAAGCTGAATAAAGCAGCGGGCCAAGGTTGAACAAATTAACCTTTTAAAAGGGACCCGGACAACTTTTGCATCGAATATTGAAGAAGCAAGGCTTACATAACTTTATGGTGACATGCAAAATCCAGTTTCAAATAATAATAATAATAATAATAAAATATCAATAATTATTGCTCAGTTTGCTACACTGATTTGCTTTAACACTGAATATGGAACAAGCAACGCTTATATAACTTAATAGTGCAAAATCAACTTTAAAAAAAAAACACATTAAAGGCATATTAAATACAATTTTAACAAAAAAATAAATGCCTCTTTTTTATTTGCAGCCTTCTGAGGTAAAAATCAACATTAACTTTTTCCACAGGCTAATAAATTTGAAAATAAATGGGGTGGGGGGGTGGGGTTGTTGGTAGCGGGGATTTTATATTCTAGCGTCCCGGAAGAGTTATTGCTGCAAGGGGTTCTGGGTATTTGTTCTGTTGTGTTTATGTTGTGTTACGGTGCGGATGTTCTCCCGAAATGTGTTTGTCATTCTTTTTTGATGTGGGTTCACAGTGTGGCGCATATTCGGAACAGTGTTAAAGTTGTTCATACGGCCACCCTCAGTGTGACCTGTACGGCTGTTGACCAAGTATGCCTTGCATTCACATACCTGTGTGTAAAAGCCGCATATATTATGTGATTGGGCCGGCACGCTGTTTGTATGGAGGAAAAGCGGAAGTGACAACAGGTTGTAGAGGACGCTAAAGGCAGTGCTTTTAAAGGCACGCCCCCAATATTGTTGTCCGGGTGGAAATCGGGAGAATGTTTTTCGGGGACGGACAGTGAAATTCAGGAGGGTTGGCAAGTATGAGTATTAGTGGTGAATGCTGTACAATACCGGCGGGCCAGCTCTAATGTTAATTTGATATTGCCCCAAGGGCCAAATAAAATTACACAGGGGGCCAAATTTGGCCCGCGGGCCAGAGTTTGACACCCATGTTCTAGACCCTTCACCTATTTAACGATTAATCGAAGCTACAGAATATAAATCAAGGCGAGTTACTTATTGAAATAGCAGATTAATTGTTGCAGCTCTTGTAACGACTCGCGTGTGTTGTACTGTTGATGTTGAAATGAGTCACCAAAAGTTGGTTTTTCCATCTATTACCGTATTTTTCAGACTACAAGTTGCAGTTTTTTTTCATAGTTTGGCCGTGGGTGCGACTTATACTCAGGAGCGACTTATGTGTGAAATTATTAACACATTATTAAGCTCATTCACGTAAGAGACTAGACGTATAGGATTTCATCGGATTTATCGATTAGGAGTGACAGATTGTTTGGTAAACGTGTAGCATGTTCTATATGTTATAGTTATTTGAATGACTCTTACCATAATATGCTACGTTAAAGGCCTACTGAAATGAGATTTTCTTATTCAAACGGGGATAGCAGGTCCATTCTATGTGTCATACTTGATCATTTCGCGATATTACCATATTTTTGCTGAAAGGATTTAGTAGAGAACATCCACGATAAAGTTCGCAACTTTTGGTCGCTAACAGAAAAGCCCTGTCTTTACCGGAAGTCGCAGACGATGACGTCACCCGTTGAGGGCTCCTCACATCCTCACATTGTTTTTAATGGGAGCCTCCAACAAAAAGAGCTATTCGGACCGAGAAAACGACAATTTCCCCATTAATTTGAGCGAGGATGAAAGATTTGTGTTTGAGGATATTGATAGCGACGGACTAGAAAAAAAACAAAAAAATTGTTAAAAAAAAAAACAACGCAATTGCATTGGGACAGATTCAGATGTTTTTAGACACATTTACTAGGCTAATTCTGGGAAATAACTTATCCTTCTATTGTGTTGCTAGTGTTTTAGTGAGTTTAACAGTACCTAAAAGTCGGAGGTGTGTGTCCACAGGTGTCTTGACGCCAGTGTCTCAGGGAAGACAGCTTTAGGGACGGCGCAAGCTCAGCTGATCTCTGGTAAGAGGCGACTTTTTACCACAATTTTCTCACCGAAACCTACTGGTTGACATTCGGTCGGGATCCATGTTAGCTTGACCGCTCTGATCCACAGTAAAGTTTCACCTCTGGGAATTTTAAACAAGGAATCACCGTGTGTTTGTGTGGCTAAAGGCTAAAGCTTCCCAACTCCATCTTTCTACTTTGACTTCTCCAATATCAATTGAACAAATTTCAAAAGATTCAACAACACAGATGTCCAAAATACTGTGTAATTATGCGGTTAAAGCAGACGACTTTTAGCTGTGTGTGTGTGTGCAGCGCTCATATTTCCTAACAGTCCGTGACGTCACGCGTACACGTCATCATTACGCGACGTTTTCAAGATGAAACTCCTGGGAAATTTAAAATTGCAATTTAGTAAACTAAAAAGGCCGTATTGGCATGTGTTGCAATTTTAATATTTCATCATTGATGCATAAACTATCAGACTGGGTGGAGGGTAGTAGTGGGTTTTAGTAGGCCTTTAACATACCAGGCACCTTCTCAGTTGGTTATTTATGTGTCATATAACGTACATTTATTCAGCCTGTTGTTCACTATTCTTTATTTATTTCTAATTGCCTATTCGTGTTGGGTTTTATCGAATACATTTCCCCAAAAAATGCGACTCATAAATGTTTTTTTTCCTTCATTATTGTGCATTTTCGGCAGGTGCGACTTATACTCCGGAGCGACTTATACTCCGAAAAATGCGGTAATACCTTTATGGTACCAAGTTTCAGAGTTTATCCTTAGTACCGGGTAGACCCAATTGACGTATACTTCATAGGTTTCACTGGGAATATATCCTCCTGAGAGCCTCTGCAGTGGGTTTTTGTGTTTTGCATAACAGAGCTATTTTATTTGCAACATGCGCAACTTTGATAAAAGACCTAGACCAAAAAGCAAAAAATAATCTCCACCTAAGAGAACGGAGGATATTGCACTGTTATGTTCATAAACCATCTAACCTTAAGAAAGGTGTAAATCCGCACTGGCAGCTTCTGACCGTCCAATTTTGTTTGCGGCAGGCAACCTCAATGTTTACACAGCAAACACCCACTGAAGAAGGATTACGTGGGCTTTATCCCGTCTGAAATACCAACTTAATTTGTGAGGAGGTGCTAACAGGTCAGGCACTTGACGTTTCAATCGGAAGATGGCGAGGTAGTCGTTTAATGCTGCCGCAACAAAGGAGGATTAAGTATTTGCGTTCATACCGGAAAGCTCATTTGAAGCCTGGGGGGATTTTGGATAGAATCAAAAAACACACAATAGGAGAGAGGCAGCCAGAAAAACATTCACCTGAGTTGTTTATTAGCTCAGGGTGAACTCAAGGCCATGCAGATAGCTCTGAGGTGTTAACTCAACTGCCTGTTACTTAAAGGACAAGCTAAGAATAGAACTATTTAGAGCAGGGGTTTCCAACGCGGTGCCCGCGGGCACCAGGTAGCCCGTAAGGACCAGATGAGTAGCCCGTTGGCCTGTTCTAAAAATAGCAACACTTACCAGTGAGCTGCCTCTATTTTTTTTTTTTATTATTTACTAGCAAGCTGGTCTCGCTTTGCTCGACATTTTTAATTCTAAGAGAGACGAAACTCAGAAAGAATTTGAAAATCCAAGAAAATATTTTAAAGACTTGGTCTTCACTGGTTTAAATAAATTCATTTATTTTTTTTACTTTGCTTCTTATAACTTTCAGAAAGACAATTTTAGAGAAAAAATACAACCTTAAAAATGATTCTAAGATTTTTAAACACATATACCTTTTTACCTTTTAAATTCCTTCCTCTTCTTTCCTGACAATTTAAATCAATGTTTAAGTATTTTTTTTGTAAAGAATAATAAATACATTTTAATTTAATTCTTCATTTTAGCTTCTGTTTTTTTGACAAATGATATTTGTGAAATATTTTTTCAAACTTATTATGATTAAAATAAAATAAAAATATTCTGGCAAATCAAGAAAATCTGAAGAATCAAATTTAAATCTTTTTTCAGAGTCTTTTGAATTCCTTTTAAAAATTGTGTTCTGGAAAATCTTTGTTAGAAATATAACTTGGTCCAATTTGTTATATATCCTAACGAAGTGCAAATTGGATTTTAACCTATTTAAAACATGTTATCAAAATTCGAAAATGAATCTAAATCAGGAAAAAGTACTAATGATGTTCCATAAATTATTTTTAGATTTTTTCAAAGATTAGAATTAGCTAGTTTTTCTCTTCATTTTTTTCAGTTGAGTTTTGAATTTTAAAGAGTCAAAATTGAAGATAAACTATGTTTCAAAATTTAGTTTTCTTTTTTTTCGTGTTTTCTCCTCTTTTAGACCGTTCAATTTAGTGTTTTATTCATTATTTATTTTCTACAAAAAAATTTCCGTGAAAGGAAAAAAAATGTACGACGGAATGACAGACAGAAATACCCATTTTATATATATATATATATATATATATATATATATATATATATATATATTGATTTATTTATTAAAGGTAAATTGAGCAAATTGGCTATTTCTAGCAATTTTTTAAAGTGTGTATCAAACTGGTAGCCCTTCACATTAAATAAGTACCCAAGAAGTAGCTCTTGGTTTCTAAAAGGTTGATGACCCCTGATTTAGAGTATACTTATGATTTTTGACTGTCAACACTATTTCTCTATCCCAGGGGTGTCCAAGCTGCGGCCTGCAAGTGTCTTCAGTTTGGCCCACGAGACGTCATAAGTTTATTAAGAAATCTGGCCCGCGGGGTGTATTCAAATTAATTTTAAATACCTGACTGATTGCTTCAATTTTGCCGCCATCATGTGGCTAAAGTGAGTGAATCAGGTCAATGACTATTAATAGTGCTTGGTACTGAACACGGTACAGCATTTAGTTATACGACCGAAACCAAACAACTTCCATACCCTGCAAAAAGTCAGTGTTTAAAAACAAGAAAACAAAAACAAAAATTAGGGGTATTTTATTTGAACTAAGCAAAATCATCTGCCAATGGAACAAGCAAATGTGGCTTGTCAAA
This sequence comes from Nerophis ophidion, assembly GCF_033978795.1. Classification (NCBI taxonomy): domain Eukaryota; kingdom Metazoa; phylum Chordata; class Actinopteri; order Syngnathiformes; family Syngnathidae; genus Nerophis; species Nerophis ophidion. Next base: position 18,927,460 of record NC_084614.1, on the reverse strand, counting down.
ACTTTCCAAATCAAGTAAAATTAGCTAACCTCAATGAACCCAAAAACAACTTAAAATAAGTATATTCTCACTAATAACAACTGCACTACTATATGAGCACGTATTTTTGTATTGTTTCATAGAAAATAAAACAGCAAAGTCCATTTGGATGTCATCTGTTTTAATCCATCCATCCATCCATTTTCTACCGCTTATTCCCTTTCGGGGTCGCTGGCGACTATCTCAGCTACAATCGGGCGGAAGGCAGGGTACACCCTGGACAAGTCGCCACGAGACACAATTGTGTCAAAGTCATGATTTTTTCCATGCTTGAAATAAGAAATTATTATGATAAAAAAGTAGTTTTATAATTGTGAGTGTCGATGACACAGCTTTGCAACAGTTGATATTCTAGTTTCAAGCATGTTTTACTCAATATAGGTCATAACATTTCGGCAACAAGCTGTAATATCCTACTGAGATAATTTAGGACCAAAACCCTTTAAAAAACATGTAAAACACTAACATACAATCTGCTTAGTGAGAAGAATTATCTTATCAGACAGAAAATAAGCAAATATTACCCTTATTTCAGATATTTAATCTTACTTAGATTTCAGTTTTTGCAGTGACAAATGTCACAAAAATATGCAGCTAACACAAAAACATAACAAAACAGGCCTTTGTGCATATTATTAAAAAAATGTCAAAGAATTGTAAACAATTGAACATTACACCAATTTATATCCATTACAATGCATGATGGGAAAAATGCAAATCACTTATCCATGGTTGGCGCATTTTAGTTGCTTCATATTTCTGATCGATTACAAAAATGTAAAGTCGCCATTGAAGTAAACAAGGTAAAATGGTCAAACTTTCACATATTCTTAATAAATATTGTTTAATTATAAGATATGTAAATATATATATATGTATAGGCTATACCTATCTATCAGGGTTTCCCGCAGCGCTTTGTTGCTAAGGCGGCCGCTTTACAACAAAGAGCCACTGCCTAAACTAAAGTCTTAACAAGCTGCTCCGCTTAGTCCGGCCTCTGGCTCTGTCAGTACGTCTCTGCAGAACCCAGCATTGTCCCACCCACAGAACCATCTGATTGGTTACATGCACAGCGGTAACAGCCAATCAGCAGTGCGTATTCAGAGAGGTAACAGCCAATCAACAGTGCGTATTCAGAGCGCATGGAGTCTGTGCTTCAGCGTCGTGATGAGCAGATGGGTGTTTAGCAGGTAAGCATTAGGCAGCGGACTCTCCCCAAATTATAATAAACACCTACCAGTCAACTACTAGCCACATCACTATGAGCCCGTTGACGTTCTAGAAACATAATCGGCAGCTCAGCTCACTCACAGTCCTTGAAGTGAAGGCTAATTAGCTTTTAGCGGAACGTTAGCTCATTTTGTGGAGTGTGTGTTTGTGTGCGTGCGTGTGTGTGCGTGCGTGTGTGTGTGTGCGTGCGTGTGTGTGCGTGCGTGTGTGTGCTACGGACAGCAAAGCTCTGTCTGTCTGTTATTTCACTTTACCTTTTTCTGTGTTGATTGCGCTGTGTTGAAGCAGTAAAAAAGGACATAATGTTAAATAAAGAGTTTCTGTCTCTGATAGTTGATGTAATAATGTAACCGCATCATAAAGCTGACATGAACTCCTTGGTGTTCAGGGATGAATAGTCGCTCCTATTGCTATTGTACTAGTTTTTTCATTTATTGTTACATTAATCATTAGTAATTTAAAAGCCTAGTTTTGAATGGCAGGGTCCCTGCTATCAAATGTTGATAAAAATATAACATTTACATAATAAAAATCAACTACAGGCTTCCCAAATGCTGTAATATATATATATATATATATATATATATATATATATATATATATATATATATATATATATATATATATAATAAAAAAGCCCATTAAGGCACACTTGGGAAAACCGCATGAAGTCAATTAAATAAACTAGAAAGGAGATCAAGGCCGTCTTTCGGTGACCAACTCCACATTTTCTTTCGATTTCCTTGGACCATTCAACATATGTTACTGTTTAAAATGTGAAAGATGATTAAAAGACCAGATACAGATGGCTCGTCTTGAACATAAGAAGAGACTGTTCTGGAATCCTTATGCCACAACACGTCCTTTAAGCAAGCGAAAAAGCAAGACATCTTGCCACAGTCGGGTGAATGAAAATATTTCTGCATTGCCTGCCAAGAACTGTGTTCGAATGGAAATGAGAGCAGGGTGAATCGTCACAGTGTTCTAGGTTTAAAGACACTCAATTCAGTCTTGAGAGATGTTTGTGTTGACATGAAGGCTGAAAGGTAAAACTGAAATCTTTTTGCAAAACCTCTGAAAATGGAGATCGGCAATGTCAGCAAGTTGTCTCCTGTTGGCATACGCATCATATTATGTTATTTAAATGTAAACAAGGACTTCAAATATAAGGGTGAAAAGTAAGAAGCTAAACTACAAACCCCGTTTCCATATGAGTTGGGAAATTGTGTTGGATGTAAAGGGGTAGCAGCATTGGCAACGTTAGCTGTGGTGCGAGCGGTAATACGAGAGAAAGAAGGTGCAAATCTGGTTACAAATAAAGGAAGAATTAATTCCCAAGAAAAACAGCAGGGGGTCCATCGTCTGGTGGGGGGTTGGCTTCAAGTGGGAATATGTCGAACAGACAAGCGTAATTTGTCACGTGTGGGGCAAAAGCGTTGCTACAAAAAGTAGCATTACTGCTAATATGTAGCGTCGTTTGAGAAGTCACCTGCTAGAGAATGAAGAGTGCTTACTCCGCAAGTCAAAATCTCCATTCGGTGCCACACGCCCACACCATCAAAATGCAGAGGCAAACGTTTCCAGATCAACACCGTATGAAAAAAATTGTGAACAACAAAATGAGTTAATGTCCGCAGTAACCTACCACATAGTGAAGGACGAACACTATTTGAGTTCCTATTATGCAGCTCATGTGTGACATCATGCACAGAAGTGCACTTTATTTGTTTTAAACTATTGTTGTGGCGTTCTGCACTTTAGTGCACTTTAATTTAGTGTTTTGATATGTCATCTTAGTGACATCATGCGCAAAACTGCACTAATAGCTTGTTTTAAAATGTCTCAGACAATCTTGCACTTTCTGTTTTGAAATGACATGAATGTTTGTGCCACTGCTTAATAACTGTTTAATAAATACAGTTTTGGTCAATTGACTTAGTTGTGATTTCCCTCTCTGCATGAAAGTTTAAAATGAGCATATATGAATGCAGTATGAACAAGAATGTTTTAATGTAGACACATAGAATCATCATACTGCTGTGATTATATGCATCAAGTGTTAATTCAAGGCTAAGGCAAAATATCGAGATATACATCGTGTATCGCGATATGGCCTAAAAATATCGAGATATTAAAAAAAGGCCATATCGACCAGCCCTAGCGCACAGTAAGGGATTCACATTGACATTATGGTTGTCTAATCACTTCATGACTACCGGGGTTAGGGCGACAGAAGGGAGACAAAAAAATTATCTGTTGCGGGTTTGAGATGGCCGCATTTTCCGATAAACTTTCTGAAGACTGAAGGAGAAGCGTGTCGATCCCTCCGGCGTCTAAAAGGATTAAACCTCTAGATCAATATCTGCAAGAGCTGGGCTCGTTGTGAGTGATGACTGGGGCACCATCTCCGACCATAACAGGGCTTAACGAGGTATGTCTCCAAGGGTCGCACAAAGGCAGATGTGTCATGTCTAAATCTTTACCTGCATTCACTGCTCAATTCTTCATTCACATTTCAAAATTTGACCCCGGATTCATTTGAAATTGTACACAACTTAAAGGGGAACCTCACTTTTTTGGAAATGTAGCCTATCATTGACATCTTTTATGTAAGAGAAGAACACATGCTTATCTTTTTTTTTTTTTTACATTCTAAATAGTAAATTAATGCAATCAAAACTCTGCTTGCAAGGTAGCATGTGGGAGTAGTTCTTTTCTGCCTATAAAGGCCCTTAAAAAAGCCAAACACATCCATTAAGGTTTAATATGCACACTGGTAAGTATATATGTAAAGTAGTAACAGGCACTTTTATAATAACAATGCATTTTACTCATTTTAAACATACGGCGCCGCATTAATTTCAAAAACGCATCACGACGTTTGCTTTTTCCCCCCAACATCATTGATTATAACTCACTGCAGACTTCCTGAGAACCAACAAACATAATAAAACATTGCTGACTGTACAAAGTCAGCTGTCATTAGGATGCCAATTGACAGAATGGTGTTATATTTTCTTTTAGGTGAAGAATGACTCATAATCCTCATGAAGGAAATGGGGGTGTAACGTCTTTTCGTGTGTCATTTACGCCATTTCCAGGTCTGAATTGGCTGTGTACCAACTTTTATGGCTATGTCCTCATCTTTTTATTGTAATTGTTTGTGATGCAAACATTTTTGGTCTATTTTAGTTTTTATGTCATTACCAATTTACAGTTTTGTTGTTGACGTGTAGTTATTCAAAACAATCTCCCACCTTGTCAGATTCCCTCCAAACTTGTCCCCATTGTTTGTGATGCAAACATGTTTTGTCTATTATAGTTTTTATGTCATTCCCATTCTACTTTTGTTATTAAGGTGTAATTAACGTGTTATTATTCATAGCAAGCTCCCACCCTATCGGATTCCCTCCAAACGTGTCCCAATTGTTTGTGATGCAAACAGTTTTTTTGTCTATTGTAGTTTTTATGTTGTTAACATTTTACAGTTATTCATGTTTTGTCGGATTAATACAGCTTTTCCTATCAATCTTTTTTGTTTTTGTGTAATCAACATGTTACTACTCTTAACAACTCTCATGGTTTTTGTTATTGGTATGTGATTAACGTGTTATTAAAAACAAGCTCCCACCTTCACTGCAAAAAGTCAGTGTTCAAAAACAAGTTTAAAAAAATACAAAAACTAGGGGTATTTTGTTTGAACTAAGCAAGATTATCTGCCAATAGAACAAGAACATTTGGCGTGTCAAGACTTTCCAAAACAAGTAAAATTAGCTAACCAAAATGAACCCAAAAATATCTTAAAACAAGTTTATTCTCACTAATAACAAGTGCACTTTTCTTGGTGGAAAAAAAGAGATCTTTTTGCTCAATATGTTGAAAATGATTCTTAAATTAAGTAAATGCTAGTGAAATTATCTTGACATTATGATTATTTTTTTTTATGCTTGAAGTAAGAAATTATTACTTTAAAAAAGTAGTTTTATACTTGTTAGTGTTAATGATACAGCTTTGCAACAGTTGATATTCAAGTTTCAAGCATTTTTGTACTAAATATAGGTCATCAAATCTCAGCAACAAGCTGTAAAATCTTACTAAGATCATTTAAGACGGAAACCCTTAAAACAAGTAAAACACTCTTACATAAAAACTGATTAGTGAGAAGAATTATCTTATCAGACATAAAATAAGCAAATATCACCCTTATTTGAAATATTTAATCTTACTTAGATTTCAGTTTTTGCAGTGTTGTCGAATCCCCCCCCAAACTTGTCCCAATTGTTTGTGATGCAATCTTTTTTCTCTATTATAGTTATTATGTTATTGCTGTGTAATTAGCGTGTTATTATTCATAACCACACCACCAACCATGTCAAAATCTCTCCAAACTTGGACCGAAAGATGCAAAATGTTTTGGGTCAAATTAACATAGTTTTTCTTAATAATCTGTTTCATCTTATTAATGTTATTAAACAAAAAATTATTACGGCACAAACCAGCACAAATGTAGCAAAAACTATTGGGACACGTTGGGGGAAAATTTGACATAGTTGGTTATTGGGGACGGCGTGGCAAAGTTGGTAGAGTGGCTGTGCCAGCAATCTGAGGGTTACTGGTTCAATCCCCACCTTCTACCATCCTAGTCACGTCCGTAGTATCCTTGGGAGAGACACTTAACCCTTGCTCCTGATGGGTCCTGGTGAGCGCCTTGCATGGCAGCTACCACCGTCAGTGTGTGAATGTGTGTGTGAATGGGTGAATGTGGAAATACTGTCAAAGCGCTTTGGGCTCCTTAAAAAGGGGTAGAAAAGCGCTATACAAGTACAACCATTTACCATTTATTATCCAGGTGGAAGGCATGATTTATGACCTACCATGAATTTCCACAAGGAAGGAAGCAAGGAAACAGCGTCAATAAGATGTCAATAAAAGGTGCATAACCTTGTGCTCAAGGCGCCGCTATAAATAGATTGTCTCCGTTAGCGCTTATATTAACACTATCACTCATACCTGGTTCATATTTAAGTCACAAAATTATTGTATTGTTGGCGATTTTTTGGATGGTTATTTTTAGAGATGTCCAATAATATCGGTTTGCTGATATTCTCGGCCGGTAAATACTTTAAAATGTAATATCAAAAATTATTGGTATCGGTTTCAAAAAGTAAAATTGATGACTTTTTAAAACGCAGCTGTACGGAGTGGTACACGAGGAGAAATACAGAGTGCCACTAAATCTTAAAGGCACTGCCTTTGCATTCCGGCCCAATCACATAACATCAACGGCCTTTTCAGACACACAAGTGAATGCAAGGCATACTTGGTCAACAGCCCTACAGGTCACACTGAGGGTGGCCGTATAAACAACATTAACACTGTTACAAATTTGCGCCACACTGTGAACCCACACAAAGAAGAATGACAAACACATTTCGTGAGAACATCCGCACTGTAACACAAAATAAACACAACAGAACAAATACCCAGGATCCCTTGCAGCAATAACTCTTCCGGGACGCTACAATATACACCACCTGCTACCCCCCACCTCAACCCCAACCCCCACCAACCTCAACCTCCTCATGCTCTCTCAGGGAGAGCATGTCCCAAATTCCAAGTTGCTGTTTTGAGGCATGTTAAAAAAAAATTCACTTTGTGACTTCAATAATAAATATGGCAGTGCCATGTTGGCATTTTTTTCCATAACTTGAGTTGATTTATTTTGGAAAACCTTGTTACATTGATTAATGCATCCAGCGGGGGATCTTAACAAAATTAGGCATAATAATGTGTTAATTCAACGACAGTATATGTCGGTATCGGTTGATATTGGAATCGATAATTAAGAGTTGGACAATATCAGAATATCGGATATCGGCATAAAAGCCATTATCAGACATTTCTAGTTATTTTGTTTGGTTTTATGGGCAGCATAGAGGGCCCACCAGTGGCTTCGTTCTAAGTGGACTGTAATTTTCATTAAGTTGCGAGAAAGCATTAAAAAAAATAATTCTCACATAATGTTTTTAAAATGATGGGCAAAAAACACACCAAAAAAGTGTGGTTCCCCTTTAATGTAGCCTATAACACAGCCACTTTTATGTGCTATTAATGAAAAATTTGTAAGACTCAGTCCCCATTACAAAAATGCTCCACGTTTTATTTACCATATTTTTCGGAGTATAAGTCGCTCCGGAGTATAAGTCGCACCTGTCGAAAATACATAATAAAGAAGGGAAAAAAAAACATATATAAGTCGCACTGGGGTATAAGTCGGATTTTTGGGGGAAATTTGTTTGATACAACCCAACACCAAGAATAGACATTTGAAAGGCAATATAAAATAAATAAAGAATAGTGAACAACAGGCTGAATAAGTGTACGTTATATGAGGCATAAATAACCAACTGAGAAGGTGCCTGGTATGTTAACGTAACATATTATGGTAAGAGTCATTCAAATAACTATAACATATAGAACATGCTATACGTTTACCAAACAATCTGTCATACCTAATCGATAAATCCCATGAAATCTTATTCGTCTAGTCCCTTACGTGAATGAGCTAAATAATATTATTTGATTTTTTTTACGGTAATGTGTTAATAATTTCACACATAAGTCGCTCCTGAGTATAAGTCGCACACCCGGCCAAACTATGAAAAAACTGCGACTTATAGTCCGAAAAATATGGTACTTGAAATGTTTTTTTATATATACTTTCTTTTGTTAAAACTGAATTTACAGTTTAATGCGAGGAAATCCGGGAATTTTGTTTATGATTGTTGAAAGGGAGAACACAACATGAACACAACAGAATATTTTGAAGTTTGAACGGTTTGAATCGAATGAAAAATGTGGGAGTTGTGGACCTTTGAAAAATGTCCTATTTATTTCAATAGAAATTTCATGGAAATTAGGGAATTTCTGGAAAAGCAGGATTTTTTTTTTAAATGCTATACAATGTGAATGTTCTGAAATAGTGTATGGTGTTGCAATTTTCCAAACCGGTCGAGAAATGTTTACGTAGTAACATTTTTAACTAGAAGATGTTATTAATGGAATTCCTGGCTTTTCGAGAAAACCGGGAATTTTGTAATTCCAAAAAAGACTTTGTTTTTTGACTTGATTAAGAGGAATGTTTTGACGGTGAGACGGTTGAAGTGGGTTGAAGAATGTGGAAAGAGTCTTTGACAGAAAAAAGGAGCATTCACACAATTACACGATTAAAATAGATTTCCCAACTAGAACATGGACGGAAGATAGTAACATTTTAGTCCAAACGTACCTACTTGTCTTCGACCTTATATACATCATATTTTCTCTGCAGGACAAACCTACGATTACGACACAGCACCATCTACAACATATAAGTGTGCGCCTGTCGCCGCGACTCAGGATGTATACCTCGCTTCACTCAATTAAACCTGTTTTATTCCCCTGCTTTTGCCCTGAAGAAAGAGAACGTTTAGTAGTGTCACAAACTGCCCTTTAGCTCAAGTGACATTTGAAATGCAATGTTTCTGCAGAAGCTCTGTCATTCCATTTACCTTTCCTGGGGTACAAACGTGTACGACAAGGATTGGTCTTTAAAAAAGCAAAGAGTCCTAATCTCTGCTTTGAAGGCAGAGTTTAACACATTTCAGTTTTTGGAAGGTCTGGTGAAAAAAAAAGCATTGTGGTAAAGAAGAAAAATGTTATGTAACCATAAACTAGAGATGTTCGATTATATCGGATTGCCGATATTATCAATGCTTTACGATGTAATATCTGATATTATCGGTATAGGTTTCAAAAAGTAAAATTTACGACTCTGTAAAACAGATGTAAGGAGAAGTACAGAGTGCCAATAAACCATAAAGGCCTACTGAAACCCACTACTACCGACCACACAGTCTGATAGTTTACACATCAATGATGAAATATTAACATTGCAACACATGCCAATACGGCCTTTTTAGTTTACTAAATTGCAATTTCAAATTTCCCGCGAGTTTCTTGTTGAAAACGTTGTGGAATGATGACGCTTACGCGTGACGTCACGTACTGTAAGGAAATATTAGCGCTGCACCACTAGCGGCTAAAAGTTGTCGGCTTTAATCGCATAATTACACAGTATTTTGGAGATCTGTGTTGCTGAATCTTTTGCAATTTGTTCATTTAATAATGGAGACTATTAAGAATAATGCTGTTGGTGGAAAGCGGTTGACTGCAGATGTCTTTAGCAGCGAGACACAGCCGGTGTTTCTTTGTTTGTTGTGAAGCAGAGCGGTCAAGCGAACATGTTTCCTCTACGTCAACCAGCATGTTTTGGGATGGGGAAATTGTGATAAATATATCTTACCGGAGACATCAGTGGATTATTTGTCGTCCTGCAGCAGCTGTCAAAAAAGGCAGCTATGAGCTTGGTTCCTCGGCTTCTCTCTGAGACACTGCGTGTTCACCGCAGCCATCCGACCTCGAAGTATGACTTTACAATCTTTAAAATCTCACTAAAACACTATTAAAACAATAAGCAGATAAGGAATCTTCCAGAATTATCCTAGTAAAAGTCTAATTACATCTGAAACGCTTACACTGCCGCCGCCCGGAGCCATCGCTTTTTTTTCTAGTCCTTCACTATCAATATCCTAATTCACGAATCTTCGCTCAAATTAATGGGGAAATTGTCGCTTTCTCCTTCCGAATTACTCTTACTGCTGGTGGCTCCCATTATAAACAATGTGAATATGTGTGGAGACCTGCAACTCGTGACGTCATGCGCACATACTTCCGGTAAAAGAGGGCTTTTCTATTAGCGACAAAAAGTTACGAACTTTATCGTCGATGTTCTCTACTAAATCCTTTCCGCAAAAATATGGCAATATCGCGAAATGATCAAGTATGACACATAGAAGGGACCTGCTATTCCCGTTTAAATAAGAAAATCTCATTTCAGTAGGCCTTTAAAGGCACTTCCTTTGCATGCCGGCTCAATCACATGATATCTACGACTTTTCACACACACAAGTGAATGCAACGCATACTTGGTCAACAGCCATACAGGTCACACTGAGTGTTGCCGTATAAACAACTTTAACACTGTTACAAATGTACGCTACACTGTGAACCCACACCAAACAAGAATAACAAAATTTTCGGGAGAACATCTGCACCAACAACAACATAAACACATCCAAACAAACACCCACAAGCCCTTGCAGCACTAACTCTTCCGGGACGCTACCATGAATTGATTAACGTGGACCCCGACTTAAACAAGTTGAAAAACTTATTCGGGTGTTACCATTTAGTGGTCAATTGTACGGAATATGTACTGAACTGTGCAATCTACTAATAAAAGTATCAATCAATCAATCAATCAAAGGCTACAATATACACCCCCGCTACTCCATAACACCCCCCACCCCACCTCAACCTCCTCATGCTCTCTCAGGGAGCGCATGTCCCAAAATCAGGGAGAGCATATCCCAAAATTCAAGCTGCCTTCTCTGTGAGAGCTTTGAGTATCTATCCATCCATCTATTTCCTACCGCGTATTCCCTTTTCGGGGTCGCGGGGGGCGCTGGCGCCTATCTCAGCTACAATCGAGCGGAAGGCGGGGTACACCCTGGACAAGTCGCCACCTCATCGCAGGGCCAACACAGATAGACAGACAACATTCACACTCACATTCATACACTAGGGCCAATTTAGTGTTGCCAATCAACCTATCCCCAGGTGCATGTCTTTGGAGGTGGGAGGAAGCCGGAGTACCCGGAGGGAACCCACGCGTTCACGGGTAGAACATGCAAACTCCACACAGAAAGATCCCAAGCCTGGATTTGAACCCAGGACTGCAGGAACTTTGTATTGTGAGGCAGACGCACTAACCTAATGATAGAAAATCACGATATAAATCTAATCCATTATTATTATTTTTATTATGTTAAAATAAATAATGCACTTTGTGACTTCAATAATAAATATGGCAGTGCCATGTTGGCATTTTTTTTACATAACTTGAGTTGATTTATTTTGGAAAACCTTGTTACATTGTTTAATGCATCCAGCGGGGCATAACAACAAAATTAGGCATAATAATGTGTTAATTCCACGACTGTATATATCGGTATCGGTTGATATCATTCGGTAATTAAGAGTTGGACAATATCGGATATCGGCAAAAAAGCCATTATCGGACTTCTCTACATAAAACCATCTCATTCTGTGGTTAGAGTTAAGCAACCAAATGAACATTGAAAACAATAAGCTCCAGAAAACACACCATCATAGGAATCCATGACATTATCATCTAACGTCGTTAACACTTCTAGATGAACTACACCGACTTAATGTTTATGCAAAAAAAGTCAATTTACACAACAATCGCCTTTGGAGAACTGAGCGCCTCATTAACCAGGCAGAACAGTGCTACATCACAATAAGATGGCCTGTAATTATTGCACAAAATTAATTATGTCCATTACAACATGCCAATGTACACAATGCCACTAATTAATAAGCGCTCCAAACAGAACAGAACAGATCGTTGGCGGTTTAAAAATAAATAAAATGAAAGTGCATGTCCTCGCCCAATGATCTGAGCTCGCAATTTCCTTCTACACGCAGTGACAATTATTGGACAGATTATCCAGCTGATATCTCGGTGGAAGGACATAATGGAACAACACTGGTGACATCATTTTCACAGTCGGTCCGAGACTTGCCATAGCAACGTCCGCGGGGGCTATTATAGTTCTCAGACGTTCGTTACATGAATAGAAAGAAGGTGAAAAAAAACACACTTCACAGTAAGTCTCCCTGGCATGCCTCCTAATATCGGCTGCAATAATAAGCCATTTCCACATTATTAATGACAAAGAAAAGTGATTCAGTCGGCATCATGCTGCGAAAATGTTTCCCTGCTGCATGAAGATTGACCCAAAGCAATAGACAATAATATTTGACTGTTAAAACTCTAAATTCTGTGAGTTATCTCTGAGAGCCGAGTCTCTTATAGTTGATGGGTGCGTGGTGGACAAAACATTAAAGGCTGTGGCTGTGGACAACCTGATGTACTTTTCCCACCAGGTGGCAGTAGCTGCAGTTTAAGCATCCAGCAGCTCTCTGCATGTGCTTATTGGTAGTTACTCAGCGGTTGGTATGAGACTTGTGCATGTTCCAGTTGCCGTACTTTTGTTTACAAGGAACTGGTTATTGCTGACTGAGCAGCTTGCTCCTTAACGCTACTAAAACATTGGTTTTGTTTAGCGATGTTCCGATCAGAGATTTACGCGACTAACACGATAATCCTTGCGTGAAATTGCGTGAATACCAATACCGATCACAAGTATCAACTGTAAAATTTAAATTGATTTATTGTGAGTGCTATTGACAGCTTAACAATATCAACACAATATCTAAACTAGTTCCTTATTATCTTGTATTACAAATCCCGTTTCCATATGAGTTGGGAAATTGTGTTAGATGTAAATATAAACGGAATACGATGATTTGCAAATCCTTTTCAACCCATATTCAAATGAATGCAGTACAAACACAAGATATCTGATGTTCAAACTCATAAACTTAATTATTCAAAAAAAGAATAATATTTCATTTAGAATTTCATGGCTGCAACACATGTAACACCACTGTGTTAAATCATATTTTCTTTTAACAACACTCAATAAACGTTTGGGAACTGAGGAAAATAACTGCTGAAGCTTTGAAAGTGGAATTCTTTCAAAATTCTTGTTCAATGTAGAGCTTCAGTCGTTCAACAGTCCGGGGTCTCCGCTGTCGTATTTTACGCGTCATAATGCGCCACACATTTTCGATGGGAGACAGGTCTGGACTGCAGGCGGGCCAGGAAAGTACCTGCACTCTTTTTTTACAAAGCCACGCTGTTGTAACACGTGCTGAATGTGGCTTGGCATTGTCTTGCTGAAATAAGCAGGGGCGTCCATGAAAAAGACGCTTAAATGGCAGCATATGTGGTTCCAAAACCTGTAAGTACCTTTCAGCATTAATGGTGCCTTCACAGATGGGTAAATTACCCATGCCTTGGGCACTTATGCACCCCCATACAGTCACAGATGTTGGCTTTTGAAATTTGCGTCGATAACAGTCTGGCTGGTTCGCTTCCCCTTTGGTCCGGATAACACGATGTCGAATATTTCCAAAAACAATTAGAAATGTGGACTTGTTAGACCACAGAACACTTTTCCACTTTGCATCAATCCATCTTAGATGATCTCGGGCCCAGAGAAGCCGGCGGCGTTTCTGGATGTTGTTGATAAATGGCTGTCGCTTTGCATAGTAAAGCTTTAACTTGCACTTACAGATGTAGCGACCAGCTGTATTTAGTGACAGTGGTTTTCTGATGTGATCCTGAGCCCATGTGGAGATATCCTTTAGAGATTGATGTCCTTTTTGATACAGTGCCGTCCGAGGGATCGAAAGTAACGGTCATTCAATGCCGCTTACGTGGAGTGATTTCTCCAGATTCTCTGAACCTTTTGATGATATTATGGACCGTAGATGTTATAATCCCTAAATTTATTGCAATTTCACTTTGAGAAGCGTTGTTCTTAAACTGTTTGACTATTTGCCCATGCAGTTGTGGACAAAGGGGTGTACCTCGCCCCATCCTTTCTTGTGAAAGACCGAGCATTTTTGGGAAGCTGTTTTTATACCCAATCATGGCACCCACCTGTTCCTAATTAACCTGCACACCTGTGGGATGTTCCAAATAAGTGTTTGATGAGCATTCCTCAAGTTTATCAGTATTTATTGCCACCTTTCCCCAGCTTCTATGTCAGATGTTGCTGGCATCAAATTCTAAAGTTTATGATTATGTGCAAAAAAAAATCTTTATCAGTTTGAACATCAAATATGTTGTCTTTGTAGCATATTCATTTGAATATGGGTTGAAATTGATTTGCAAATCATTGTATACCGTTTATATTTCCATCTAACATAATTTTCCAACTCATATGGAAACGGGGTTTGTACATACAACTGAGCAAAAAAAGAAAAAAGGTCAATCGCACACAATATCTGAACAAAAACGACTACCATATTTGTCGGACTAATGTATGGATTCATTTTGTCTGTATTTACCTGACCTCGAAGAAATTTCATTTGGTACATGGTGTAATGATAAGTGTGACCAGTAAATGGCAGTCACATATAAGAGATATGTGTAGACTGCAGGTTGACCCCCTGTAAATAACTTGAGCCAGCAAGACCAAAAGCTGATGTTTTATTGAGAATATACAACATTACACACTGTGCTCAAAAATCCGTCAAAATGTTTTAGTATGACTTTGGTAAGCTACGTACCGCTTGATGGATTGTCGGCGCATTACGGCTACCGTAAAGGACCCTAAATTGTCACCCATTACAAAACATCTGGTGTTTTCTTTCGACCTATTACGCAAAACAAACTTTTCTTACCTAGTGGTTCCTGCTGTTCTGTATTTGGGATCTGCATAAGTCTGCATAAATTTGCACAAGTCTGCGCGACACCGTCCTCCTAAAGCTCCTCCTTTTTCTCAATCTTCTTGTAGTATGGCATTAATCCTCCGCTGTTGCCATTTCTAATACAAAGTAGCGCAGAGTTTGAACTTGTATCTGACTCGCTATGGAAGTGCTAAAAACTATCGGTGCAACAAAGATGACGGGGAAAAGACGCTGTTGAAGTGGAGCCATATAAGCAAGACCAGCCCACAAAACTGCGCATCCTGAAAAGAAGGTCAGAAAGCGTTTTGAAGTCAATCAATCAATCAATGTTTATTTATATAGCCCCAAATCACAAATGTCTCAAAGGACTGCACAAATCATTACGACTACAACATCCTCGGAAGAACCCACAAAAGGGCAAGGAAAACTCACACCCAGTGGGCAGAGAGAATTCACATCCAGTGGGACGCCAGTGACAATGCTGACTATGAGAAACCTTGGAGAGGACCTCAGATGTGGGCAGAAGTCGGTCTGTAAAACAAAATCTATGCACAATTTTGATCAAAGAACGACCATTACATGTCAAAAAATGTATAATATGACATCTTTAATGTGCGTTATAATCCGGTGCGCCTTTTGTATTAAAATACACCTGAATAGACCCGCTCATCAGCAGTGCACTTTAAGATATGGTGTGCCCCATGGTTCGAAAAATACGGTACCTACTACTCATTGAAAACATTTTTGCCCTCAAAGTCTTCCTGTGTCCAATAAACTCACTTTTGATCAGCACAACAGGGACATTCAAAAATAAAAGTCAACAAAGACTGTCCGCCATCCGTAAACTTAAAGGACTATATGTTGCACCTCACCTCCTGTTATTACTTTACCAAAGCATTGTTCAACCCATCCTTATGTACTGTTCCACATGTGTCTTCACTATGCTTTCTGTAAACAACCGGACCAAACTCACACGTATTACCGTATTTTCCGGATTATAAATCGCTCCGGATTATACGTCGCACCGGGCGAAAATACATATTAAAGAAGGAAAAAAACATACATACGTCGCATTTTTGGGGGAAATTTATTTGATAAAATCCAACACCAAGAATAGACATTTGGAAGGCAATTTATAATAAATAAAGAATAGTGAACAACAGGCTGAATAAGTGTACGTTATATGAGGCATAAATAACCAACTGAGAAGGTGCCTGGTATGTTAACGTAACATATTATGGAAAGAGTCATTCAAATATCTATAACATATAGAACGTGCTATAAGTTTACCAAACAATCTGTCACTCCTAATCGATAAATCTGATGAAATCTTCTTCCTCGATGTCGCTTCTAAACAACTCTGCCAACTCCAAAGGTATGCGTCGCTTCCTCTTGTCGTTTTCTGCTGCATATTTCACTACATCCAGCTTGTACTATGCAGTACATGATTACCTTTTCGGTGCCATTTTTTGTTCAGCCCTTCTCAGTTTTTCAAGTCACCGCCAACGTTGAGATGATCCATTTTAAAGGGGAACATTATCACAATTTCAGAAGGGTTAAAACCAATAAAAATCAGTTCCCAGTGGCTTATTATATTTTTCGAATTTTTTTTCAAAATTTTACCCATCATGGAATATCACGAAAAAAGGCTTTAAAGTGCCTGATTTTCGCTATCTGTAAATCCAGCCGTCCATTTTCCTGTGACGTCACATTGTGACGCCAATACAAACAAACGTGGTGGTTAAAACAGCAAGATATAGCGACATTAGCTCGGATTCAGACTCGGATTTCAGCGGCTTAAGCGATTCAACAGATTACGCATGTATCGAAACGGATGGTTGGAGTGGGGAGGCAGGTAGCGAAAACGAAATTGAAGAAGAAACTGAAGCTATTGAGTGAATAGCTATTGAAGCCATTCGGCGATCGCCTTCTAACCAACGATTGCATCTTTTGACCACTGGAGCAACTTAAATCCGTCGATTGGTAAGTGTTTGTTTGGCATTAAATGTGGGTGGAGGGAAAGGCTGGATGCAAATATAGCTGCAAATGTAAATACAGCTAGCCTAAATAGCATGTTAGCATCGATTAGCTTCCAGTCATGCCGTGACCAAATATGTCTGATTAGCACATAAGTCAATAACATCAACAAAACTCACCTTTGTGATTTCGTTGACTTATCGTTGGAAATGCATCTGCTTTGAGTGTCGCAGGATATCCACACATCTCTGTGCCATCTCTGTCGAAAGCATCGGTAAATTGTGCAGAACAAATGAGGGACTTTCGCAACTTTTGACCACTGGTGTACTTGAATCCATCGATTAGTATGTGTTTGTTTGGCACGAAATGTGGGTGGAAGAAAAGGCTGGATGCAAATATAGCTACACATTAGGCATAACGATGCAATATGTACATACAGCTAGCCTAAATAGCATGTTAGCATCGATTAGCATGCCGTGACCATTGATATGTCTGATTACCACACTCCACGTAAGTCAACTTGAATCCGTACCTGATCGTGTTGTTACACCCTCCGGAAACACACAGACGAGGCATGATGTCTCTAAGGTACGGAAAACAGTCGAAAAAAACGGAAAATAACAGAGCTGATTTGACTTGTGTGTGTGTAATGTGTTTGAGAAAATGGCGGGATTGCTTCCCATTGTAACGTCACGGGTGAAAGGTCATCGCTCCGACAGCGAACAATTTAAAGGTGTTTAAATCGCCAAATTCACCCTTTTAGAGTTCGAAAATCGGTTAAAAAAATATATGGTCTTTTTTCTGCAGTATCAAGGTATATATTGACGCTTACATAGTTTTGGTGATAATGTTCCCCTTTAATGGCTACGGCAGTAGCATATAGCATATAGCAGTTAGAGTACCATGACCCTCCCAGGTCGAATTCTTATTGGTTGACGTGTGTGTGACAATTGCTGACATTTTCTTCGTCTCTTCCGCGAACGAGATAAATAATATTATTTAATATTTTACAGTACACATAAGTCTCTCCGGAGTATATGTCGCACCCCCGGCCAAACTATGAAAAAAACTGCGATTTATAATCCGAAAAATACGGTACAAACATTGCAGCTAAAATCATCGGCCTACCCACACCCAACATTTCAGATTTAAACCACAGGTCCATCATTCGACTAGCAAACATGATAGTCAAGGATATCACTCACCAACTACACCAATACATCATCCTACTACCGTCAGGGCGCAGGTACAGAACCATCAAATTCCGGAGGGCCCACCTTGGGAAAAGCCTTATTCCTGCAGCTATAGCCGTCCTAAACAGCCAGCCCGGCTGACCTGTCTGACAAGCGTGTTGGTCATGTATGATGTCTTTTTGTTATTTTTGTTCATGATGTGTAATGTCTATTGTTTAACTGTACAGCAGTGAAAATGAATTTCCCCAACGGGGACAAATAAATATAAATCTAAACTAATCTATGTCCAGGAACATATATATTCTCTGAATTTCTAAACATGAGTGAAAACAATAAAAACATTTTTTTTTAGAAAATAAAAAATATGGACCTAATCACTCTAATATCAAACATGTTTAGCCTTGTCTTAATACTTGATAATGATACTTGATATCTTTGATATATAAATACATTTTTATTTGCCATAAGTGGAAGTGATTATTATTAACATAAGGGAGTGGTAAAAGACTGTATATGGTGATACAGAAATAGGTGCTAGTTTGTCAGCCTAGGGACTAAAAGTAAATACAAAATTAATCAGAGGGGAGCGGCATTTGTGATGGTGACATTCATATTCAGGAAAGTCATCAAAAACTGATTGGAGGCCGATTGATCGGCACATCCCCTGCTTTGTTAGTGCTGTGCAATATCCATCAAAGACAACTACATTTTCCCTATCCACTTTTTCATGCACTCCAAAACATTTTAAAAGTAAAAAAATTAGCCTGCTTCCAGTGAACACTTTTTAGAATTAAAACTACATTCTATTTGACATCCCGGGCGGGATCAGGAAGGGTATGTGCTTTCCAAAGACACTCATTTATTTTATATTAAGTACATGTTCTATTTTGTATTAATTCTATTAATAAAATACAATAATAGCAGTGAATAGGCACAATATATTTTTTTTATTTTTATGCCCGTTATTTTCATGTAATTATTTTAAACAGATTGCCAACTTCAATTAAGATGATTACAGAGAATTATTGTTATCTAAATGCTTTACCATTCCTATTGAATCTGGCTCCATCCTTGCATTGCAAGCATTATAGAAGGCTGCATCTTTAATACTTATGTGTTGGGAAAGAAAAAAGTGTGGAACAAAAATAAAACGGCATGGCTCAGCAGTTTCCAAACCTGAATTGCCGCCTAGAGCTATACAGAGTTACTTAAAATGAGTTATTAACTGTGGGCTGGCTTTAGATCTGTATCAAAATCAATTCTGTCAAGTTTATCATTCAAAGAGTCACCAATCACAGTGAAGTGAATTAGATTTATATAGCGCTTTTTCTCTAGTGACTCAAAGCGCTTTACACAGTGAAACCCAATATCTAAGTTACATATAAACCAGTGTGGGTGGCACTGGGAGCAGGTGGGTAAAGTGTCTTGCCCAAGGACACAACGGCAGTGACTAGGTTGGCAGAAGCGGGAATCGAACCTGCAACCCTCAAGTTGCTGGCACGGCCACTCTACCAACCGAGCTAAACCGCCCTAGTCACATTTAAGTTCTTACGGTCACATTCCATTTAACAAAGTCTCATTTCCATGTATGACATATAACCGTTAATGAGTAAGCTCAAGGATAACGACAAAAACATATGAAATCTTCATAAATAAAGTGTATTGTTCACTCATACCGCAAACATCAGGAAAGTCACGGCGTGAGAAGCAATGCTTCCCCAGTATGTACAGTGGAGCAAAAAAGTATTTAGTCAGCCACCGATTGTGCAAGTTCTCCCACTTAAAATGATGACAGAGGTCTGTAATTTTCATCATAGGTACAGTTCAGAATGTGAAAAAAAATCCAGGAATTCACATTGTAGGAATTTTAAAGAATTTATTTGTAAATTATGGTGGAAAATAAGAATTTGGTCAACCATTCAAAGCTCTCACTGATGGAAGGTTTAGGCTCCAAATCTCACGATACATGGCCCCATTCATTCTTTCCTTAACACGGATCAATCGTCCTGTCCCCTTAGCAGAAAAACAGCCCCAAAGCATGATGTGTCCACCCCCATGCTTCTTGGGATGCAACTCAGTATTCTTCTTCCTCCAAACACGACGAGTTGAGTTTATAACAAAAAGTTCTATTTTGGTTTCATCTGACCACATGACATTCTCCCAATCCTGTGCTGTATCATCCATGTATCCATTTTGGTATAAGCTCAACTTGTCGTGTTTGGAGGAAGAAGAATACTGAGATGCATCCTAAGAACACCACACCTACTGTAAAGCATGGGGGTGGTAACATCATGCTTTGGGGTGGTTTTTCTGCTAAAGGGACAGGACGATTGATCCGTGTTAAGGAAAGTATGAATGGGGCCATGTATTGTGAGATTTTGAGCCAAAACCTCCTTCCATCAGTGAGAGATTTGAATGGTTGACCAAATACTTATTTTCCACCATAATTTACAAATAAATTCTTTAAAATTCCTACAATGTGAATTCCTGGATTTTTTTTCCACATTCTGTCTCTCACAGTTGAAGTGTACATATGATGAAAATTACAGACCTCTGTCATCATTTTAAGTGGGAGAACTTGCACAATCGGTGGTTGACTGAAAACTTTTTTGCCCCACTGTACTTATTAACTTCCTCTTAAAGGCATAGAGCGTCATTGAGTACTAATGAAATTGAGTGTATCAAAACAAAGACCAGTATCGACCGGACTTACCTCTTTATCCATGCTCTCCAGATCCTCTTTGCAAAGCATGTATAGCGGCATAGTTTCTGACATGCTCGGCTGACGTTCTCGACGCGTTGGCCCTGATGAATTGTCATCCTGGCTGGGCCCCGCTGCCACGTCTTGTTGACTATTTGGCGTTCTCCTGAGGTATGAAATAAAAAAGAAGACAACATACAGCAGTTTGAAAAAGGAAATCCAAGAATAACATTATTTATTTCCATGTTTCATTTTAATCTTCTACTTCATTAATGAGATCTTCTGTCATGACTAAAATCCACTAGGATGTACCCTCCGGTTTCTGGACGACCGCTGAACCATCTGAGCCACGCCGCCCATAATGAGCAACCTTATGCACCTCTGCCATCCATCCTTACATTTCCTCCTCCTTATCAGAGTTGTGGCAGCAGCAGTTAATAAATCACCACAGTGATAAAAAGAGCTACTCTTCACTTTTTCAAAAATATAGTAGGCATGTACCGATCGATGGGCCACCGAGCAATATGCCGATTTTTGTAAAAGATGATGTGATTGCCATTGTTTTACTGAAACTGTTTTAATTTTTAGTTCCCCAGCTGACAAGCAGTTAATTGTGTATTCCCATACACAGTGTGAAGCCGCTCCCCTGAGCTAATAACAATGACCTCCATTGTGGCAAATGAACTGAATTAATGTTATCTTATCATTACCAAGTAACATTATCACTGGAGGACAGGGCAAAACATGGAACTCAACGAGAGAAAGCCATGAGCAGGCATGCTAATAGCTAAGCGAACCCATCAGTTAGCTTTAAACAAAACTAAAAATTAAGGGTTTAGATCGGGTGTCAGCAACCCGCGGCTCTTAAGCGGCGCCCTGGTGGCTCCGTGGAGCTTTTTCAAAATTGTATGGAAAAGGAAAAAAGAAAAATGTAATATGGTTCATATTACATTTTTATTTGACACTTAAAATGTCTCTGACAATCTTGCACTTTATGTTTTGGAAATGACTGGAATGTTTGTGTCATTGCATAATAACTTTAATGAATAAACTTTTGGTCAATAGACTTAGTTGTGATTTCCCTCTCTGCATGAAAGTTTAAAGGGGAACATTATCACCAAACCTATGCAAGCGTCAATATATACCTCGATGTTGCAGAAAAAAGACCATGTACTTTTTTAACCGATTTCCGAACTCTAAATGGGTGAATTTTAGCAAATTAAACGCCTTTCTGTTTATCGGTCTTTTAGCGATGACGTCAGAACGTGACGTCACCGAGGTAACACACCCACCATTTTCATTTTCACATTACAAACACCGGGTCTCAGCTCCGTTATTTTCCGTTTTTTCGACAATTTTTTGGAACCTTGGAGACATCATGCCTCGTCGGTGTGTTGTCGGAGGGTTTAACAACACTAACAGCGAGGGATTCAAGTTGCACCACTGGCAAGAAATCTGCCGCCAGACCCCCATTGAGTGTCTGAACATTATACCGGCGATGCTAAGACAGACATGGCACAGAGATGTATGGATAACCTGCAGATGCATTTGCAACGATTAAGTCAACGAAATCACAAAGGTGAGTTTTGTTGATGTTGTTGACTTATGTGCTAATCAGACATATTTGGTCACGGCATGACTGCCAGCTAATCGATGCTAACATGCTACGCTAATCGATGCTAACATGTTATTTACGCTAGCTGTATGTACATTTGAAACTAGATAACCACATTTAATGCGAAACAAACACTTACCAATCGACGGATTTAAGTTGCTCCAGTGTCACAAGATGCGAAAGTCCTGATCGTTTGGTCTGCACATTTTACCGGCGATGCTAATAAGGCAGCCATGCTATGGGCCACTTCATTAGGTACACCCACGCTATGGCCGAATAGCGTCAATAGCTATTTGCTCAATAGCTTCAATTTCTTCTTCAATTTCGTTTTCGCTATCTGCCTCCATACTCCGACCATCTGTTTCAATACATCCGTAATCTGTTGAATCGCTTAAGCCGCTGAAATCCGAGTCTGAATCCGAGCTAATGTCGCTATATCTTGCTGTGGTAACCGCCATATTGTTTGTATTGGCAGCCCTGTATGACGTCACAGGGAAATGGATAGTGGTTTCGAAGATAGCGAAAATAAGGCACTTTAAAGCTTTATTTAGGGATATTCCGGGACCGGTAAAATTTTGAAAAAAACTTCAAAAAATACAACAAGCCACTGGGAACTGATTTTTATTGTTTTTAACCCTTTTGAAATTGTGATAATGTTCCCCTTTAAAAGTAGCATATATTAATGCAGTATGAAGAAGAATGTTTTAATGTATACACAGAGAATCATCATACTGATGTGATTATATGCATCAAGTGTTCATTCAAGGCCAAGGCAAAATATCGTAATATTTATCGTATATCGCGATATGGCCTAAAAATAAAGAGATATTAAAAAAAGGCCATATCGCACAGCCCTATCGGCAGCACAAAAAACAACCGTATAAAAGTTTTCATACAGTATACTATGAGTTTTCAAATTTGAGAAATAATGGCCTTCGTCCAATTAACACCCTGTTTAGGTAAATAGACACGCGGGCGTACTTAAGATACTTTTATCCTTCTTCATCATTATCCAATATCAAAGACATTTGGTCTAAATTGTTTTCCACAAGTCGGCCACTATAGAGACGCAACTCAAGCCGTGCTCACCCCCCCTGTGGATCATTTCCAAATAGAACGTAATTCTTCCTGTGTAATGTTGACATAGCAGTAATAGAGAAACAACAAATAACCCCTTAAGCGTGTGTTTTGCCGCACTGTTGAGGAGACTAGGCAACAGCATGTTTCCATTGGGAGTCGTATCGGAAGCACAGGCGCTTGTTTAAGGAGAAGGAATGGAAGCAAACGGGACACAGTGGACTTAACAATGTAGTTAAGATACGTTATGAATGAGTCTTTTGGTCAATAGAACACAGACAAATATATAGTAGCTTTGAATACCCGAAGGTTGGTGCTTGCATGTTGCCATTATTTCTCAAAACATAGCCATTAGAGCAAACAATACTCTCGCTGATATCTGCTAGATCAGTGGTTTTCAACCGTTTTTCAGTGATGTACCCCCCGTGAACATTTCTTTAATTCAAGTACCCCCTAATCAGAGTAAGGCAATTTTGGTTGAAAAAAAAGAGATACAGAAGTAAAATACAGCATTATGTCATCAGTTTCTGATTTATTAAATTGTGTAACAGTGCAAAATATTGCTCATTTGTAGTGGTCTTTCTTGAACTATTTGGTAAAAAAGATATAAAAATAACTAAAAACTTGTTGAAAAATAAACAAGTGATTAAATTATAAATAGAGATTTCTACACATAGAAGTAATCATTAACTTAAAGTGCCCTCTTTGGGGATTGTAATAGAGATCCATCTGGATTCATGAACTTCATTCTAAACATTTCTTCACAAAAAAAAAGAAATCCTTAAAATCAATATTTATGGAACATGTCCAAAAAAAATCCAACTGTTAACACTGAATATTGCATTTCTTTTCACAGTTTATGAACTTACATTCATATTTTGCTGAAGTATTATTCAATTAATATATTTATAGAGGATTTTTGAATTGTTGCTATTTTTAGAATATTTTTTTAAAATCTCACCTACCCCTTGGCAGACCTTCAAGTACCCCCAGGGGTACACGTACCCCCATATGAGAACCACTGCCCTTGGGCAGTGGTTTTCAACCTTTTTTCAGTGATGTACCCCATGTGAACATGTTTTTAATTCAAGTACCCCCTAAAAACAGCACTTTGTCATTAGTTTCTGATGTATTAAATTGTATAACAGTGCAAAATATTTCTCATTTGTAGTGGTCTTTCTTGAACTATTTAGAAAAAAACATATACAAATAACTAAAAACTTGTTGAAAAATAAACAAGTGATTAAATTAAAGATTTCTACACATAAAAATAATCATCAACTTAAAGTGCCCTCTTTAATTCTAAACATTTCTTCACAAAAAAATAAATGTTTAACATCAATATTTATGGAACATGCCCACAGAAAATCCAGCTGTCAACACTGAATATTGCATTGTTGCATTTCTTTTCACAGTTTATGAACTTACATTCATATTTTGCTGAAGTATTATTCAATAAATATATTTATAAAGGATTTTTTAATTGTTGCTATTTTTAGAATATTTTTTTAAAATCTCACGTAACCTTTGGCATACCTTTAAGTACCCCCAGGGGTACGCGTACCCCCATATGAGAACCACTGCCCTAGGGCAGTGGGTCTCAACCTTTTTTCAGTGATGCACCCCATTGATGAACATTTTTTTTAATTCAAGTACCCCATAAAAACAGCATTATGTCATCAGTTTCCGATTTACTAAATTGTATAACAGTGCAAAATATTGCTCATTTGTAGTGGTCTTTCTTGAACTATTTAGAAAAAAATATATAAAAATGACGAAAAACTTGTTGAAAAATAAACAAGTGATTCAATAAATAAAGATTTCTACACATAGAAGTAATCATCAACTTAAAGTGCCCTCTTTGGGGATTGTAATAGAGATCCATTTGGATTCATGAACATAATTCCTAACATTTCTTCACAAAAAAAAGAAAAATCTTTAACATCAATATATATGGAACATGTCCACAAAACATCTAGCTGTCAACACTGAATATTGCATTGTTGCATTTCTTTTCACAGTTTATGAACTTACATTACATTTTGCTGAAGTATTATTCAATAAATATATTTATAAAGGATTTTTGAATTGTTGCTATTTTTTAAAAATCTCACGTACCCCTTGGCAGACCAAGTACCCCCAGGGGTACGCGTACCCCCATTTGAGAACCACTGTGCTAGAATATAATTGCATGACTATGTAATCAATATACAGCAGTACCTGAGATACGTCTGCTCTTGTTGATCAGACAGGGAAGGTCTCGACGTCTGGAGGTAAGGCGCTGACGGCAATGCCCGAGGGGCCCTGCGAATCAGCTTCCCGGTGATGGGGTCGTAGGTTCGCACCTCGGGAGGTGGTGGCTGAGGTTTGTGTTGAATTGGAGCGGGGTGTTGGAAATGAGGCTGCTGCCGGGTGTCCCATTGTAAAGCCGCTGGGCTGTTGCTCCTTCGATCAGGAGAAAGAAAATAAATGAAAGATCCTATTGACGATGCAAGTCAATCCTGTAATAATCCTTGGAACAACACCTTTTCTGATGTATTGTTGCTTGGAGCAGAGCTGTCTATAGAGAGTATAAACAACTCAATTTCACAGTTGATCCTAAACATGGCGCCTTGTAGTCAGGTGAGGGGCTTTTGATCAATCATTTAAGAGATTGTCGGGCAAAACTCTCTCTAACTGGTCAAAAGACCCTCATGTGACTACAGGGCGCCATGTTTAGGACAAAATATGAAACCGAGTTGTCCATACTCTCTCCATACACCAGTGGTTCTTAACCTGGGTTCGATCGAACCCTAGGGGTTCGGTGAGTTGGCCTCAGGGGTTCGGCGGAGGTCAAAACACACCCGACTCATCGTGTGAATACAAACTTCTCCCTATCGGCGTATTACGGATACGGCAACAGCTGACTGATTTGCCGGTGTGTATTTTGTTGTGAGTTGGTTCTGTTGTTTGAACAAGGTGATGTTCATGTAAAAAAAAAAACATGGTAACACTTTAATATGGGAAACACATTCACCATTAATTAGTTAACATGCAAATTAGTAACATATTGGCTCTTAACTAGTCATTATTAAGTACTTATTAATGCCTTATTCTGCATGGCCTTATTATAACCCTAACCCTTTAACCCTGACCCTAACCATAACCAAATAACTCAAAATTAAGTCTTTATTACTTAGAATACCGGTATCTTCCCCTAGTGTCCAAATAACTCTCAATTAAGTCTTTGTTACTAAGGAATATGTTCCCCATACTAAAGTGTGACCAAAAACATATAAATTTGTCTTGAATTTGAAAAAAATAACATTTTATTTTTCTTCAAAGAAGGGTTCGGTGAATGCGTATATGAAACTGGTGGGGTTTGGTACCTCCAACAAGGTTATGAACCACTGCCATACACGGATTTGGCTCGGAGCAAAGTCGTGTATAAAAAAAATATGCCCTAAACATACCCCAGCTCATTAATCTTACAATAAAACATGATTTTATTTTGTGAGACATGAATTTTCCGGCTGTATTTGACCCAATCTGCTGCTACATTTTTGCAGTGTTTAGTGAGCAGCAGGCACTCTAACAGGCACCTGACGGCGCTGTAAAAAACTGTAAAAAAAAATAAATACACACAACGACAGAAAAAATAACTTATTTCTTCATTTTGCCAAAAACTTCATAAGCTTTGGACCAACAATTGCAGAGAAATGATGACTTTTCTGTGAAGTTTTTCAACTTTCTATGCCACATAGATATGGAATACACTCAGGTGTAAAAAGAAAGTTCATCTCTACCCCCGTTCAAAATCGCACTAAAAAAACACCTCCAGGCAACTACAACCCTAGCCTAACCAGTGTTCATTTTGACAGCGAAATTTGATTTAGTTTTAGTCATAGTCTTTTGACTAAAATGTAATTTAGTTTTAGTCATAATTTAGTTATTTAAATTGTTTTAGTTTTAGTCTAGTTTTAGTTGACGAAATATCATAAGATTATAGTCCACGAAAACTACAGTAGATATAGTCGACTAAAGGGTAACTTGTAAACTTTCCCTTCAATTTCTGAAAGTCAAAGCAAAACAGCGGAAAAATCACCGATACAAGTCGTATTTTGATGAAAATCATGTCTCAAATTTAGTATTTCACGAGTAAGCCGTGTAATAAACGGGATAACGTGGAGTGAGTTGTATGTTGTGGAAAATGCTTACCTGTGTGTGGATTTCGGGGTGATTGGACTGTAAATGTCGCTTCAAGTTTGTTGTGTTTTTCCCCGTAATCCTCGCGCTGCATTTCTTACACTGCGTCTTGTTATCTTTGACCTCAAATATAAAATTTCCCCATATGTCCTCTCTCCTCTTCCTCCCCGGCGTTGACATGTTGTCTTCTGCAGCGCTTTCCCGGGTCAGTTTCAAACGCAAACTGCGTTTACGGAACTTCCTTACCCGGTCGCTGTGATTGGTTCTCTTACCAACTCCTCCCGCCTCTTCCTAACAAAATGAGTTCCGATTGGATCTTGTCTCTGGCAGACATTTTCGTCTCGTTTTTATTCGTTGACGAATATGTCAATACACCTCGTCATCGTCTTATTCCACGTAAATTATTTTTTATTTAGTTATTGTCTCGTTTTAGTCAGAAAAAAAAGGTTGTTGACGATAACTATGACGAAAATTTTTCGGCAACAAAATTAACACTGAGCCTAACCCCCTGCCCCCACCACATCCCACCTCCCCAGATTGTAAATACCGTATTTTTCGGACTATAAATCACAGTTTTTTTCATAGTTTGGCCAGAGGTGCGACCTATACTCAGGAGCGACTTCTTTGTGAAATTATTAACACATTACCGAAAAATATCAAATAATATTATTTAGCTCATTCACGTAAGGGACTAGACGAATAAGATTTCATGGGATTTAGCGATTAGGTATGACAGAGATTGTTTGGTAAACATATAGCATGTTCTATATGTTATAGTTATTTGAATGACTCTTACCATAATATGTTACGTTAACATACCAGGCACCTTCTCAGTTGGTTATTTATGCCTCAAATAACGTACACTTATTCAGCCTGTTGTTCACTATTCTTTATTTTAAATTGCCCTTCAAATGTCTATTCTTGGTGTTGGGTTTTATCAGAAACATTTCCCCCAAAAATGCGACTTATACTCCAGTGCGACTTATATATGTTTTTTTCCTTCTTTATTATGCATTTTCAGCCGGAGCGTCTTATACTCAGAAAAATACGGTAATCAAATATAAATAATCAAATGTATATACAGTACTTGTTCTTATGCTTTCTGAGCTCACTATGTTCACCGCTCGCTGTACATATCCTACGAAGTGAGACCTACACTGTTACAATGTCCATTTCTCAGATGATAAAATTGTTGACTGAAGCATGCTGATAGCAACCTAACCTAACGCCCTCGCCCCAACCCCCTCCGCATTCCACCCCCGGGATTGTAAATAATGTAAATAATTCAATGTATATACCCTGATGATTTACTTGTGTGATGACTTTATTATGCTGATAGTATATATTTGAACCATGAACTGATCAACGTGGGCACTTACTGTATAATGTCTGCTGTCATTAGGATGCCAACTGATAGAATCATGCTATATTCCCGTTTAGTGGACCCCGACTTAAACAAGTTGAAAAACTTATTCGGGTGTTACCATTTAGTGGTCAATTGTACGGAATATGTACTGTACTGTGCAATCTACTAATAAAAGTTTCAATCAATCAACTGCGGTGGCTGCATCTAATGTATTTGTAATCACTGTATGAATCACTCATTATGTATTATACTGACTGATCTTTATTTTTTGTAACATGCTATGTGTATAAGTCTACTTTTGTACTTATTTCCCCATATATTTGCACAACAACTAAGATATGGTAACACAACAGTGGCGAGCAGTAGAGAATATGGAGTGATGTTTGGTCCAGAACATATTTAGCTAAATTCAATAGTGACATATTTCTTGCCACTTTATGTTGTTATGAGGTCTGTTGGTCTAATGCAGGGGTCTCAAACTCAATTTACCTGGGGCCCACTGGATGCAGAAACTGGGTGAGACTGGGCCGCAAGAAAATATTTCTTTAAAAAAATCTAACCAGCATTTTTAAATGAATTCACCTTCTTTGAATGGCTTTCCCACCCTAGCAACCATCTCACTCACTATTTAACCAGCTTTGACTGCCTTGATCGCTCTTTTCAGTTGCTTTGTTGAAGAAGTCTTGTTGCCTCAGTAGACTGGTTTTAAAATTTTCAACCCGGTTCAGGCTCTCATTTCCCTGGTATTTGCATAGTCCTCAGCATATCTATTTGTATAATGACGTTTCAAATTGTATTCCTTGTGCACCGCACCTTTCTCTGTGCAAATACGACACGTTAGGGTGCGTGCCCCTGTGCTCAACAAAGAAATATTGCATCTCCCACTTTTCCTGGAATTGTCTTTGCTCATCACTAACCTTTCTCTTCACTGCAGGCTTTGAAAAATGCATGTTTGGGGTTGTGGAATATATTTAGGCGACGCACGGAGAATAATGTTATTTCCGCAATATGTGTCGTTCCGCTTTTCCTCCCTACAGCAACACGGCGCTCCGTGGATAATAGTACTGTGATAGCGAGCGCAAAAAAGTGACGGCTTTAGAGAGTTATCCGGCGCCATATAGAAATATATGTAGTGTTCATCGTGTGAGGCAATGCAAATTACACAATAAAAAAAACAACTAACAGATTGAATTCATCCCGTTATCGGGGACTGTTATTACTGACGGACAGGTCTCCCGTACAAAGGCAAAACCTAGTAACTCACGGATTTTGAGAAAACAAAGGAAAACCAATCTATCTTGATGCTGTCTTACAAAGATCTACAAAGTCATCAAACGTATAGATGTTTTCCTGAGCATTCATTTTCTTGCCGATTAAGCCATGGATTGAATCTGCTCTCATGAACGTGTGCCCTTTCTCCAGATATTTTATCACAATCTCGGGTGGGCCCCATTCTGCGTTTGCACATTGGGCAAAAGCCGTGTACAGCGTCCAGTTTTTATTTTGACCTCCACAGTTATCTGCCCAAAATAGTATGCAAGGGGAAGAATCAAGAACAATACATTTAATGAAGGTGCTTGCAACGTCCTGGGCCAATCTTCCAAATATCCCCTCGTGCCATAATATCACATAATCAGGTTGACCGTCGGCCCCCATTCGTGCAAATGTCTCATTAAAGACAATAAGGCGACTGACAAAGAAGCTCCGATTGGTCCCTTGAGATACTATGTTTTTCTGTTATATCTACGCGGTTATGTGGTAGTTGCTAGGTCCTGCCATGCGCGTAACAGCTTACCATCCATCCATCCATCATCTTCCGCTTATCCGAGGTCGGGTCGCGGGGGCAACAGCCTAAGCAGGGAAACCCAGACTTCCCTCTCCCCAGCCACTTCGTCTAGCTCTTCCCGGGGGATCCCGAGGCGTTCCCAGGCCAGCCGGGAGACATAGTCTTCCCAACGTGTCCTGGGTCTTCCCCGTGGCCTCCTACCGGTTGGACGTGCCCTAAACACCTCCCTAGGGAGGCGTAACAGCTTACTTACGGAACAAATTACAATATCGCATACGCTAATGTAAAACATATCACCTAGGAACTCCAAAATTATTATCAGCTCAGTTTTGACCAAAATTGAGTTACTGGGTTTTGCCTTTGGACGGGAGAGGTGTCGCGGTGTGACTGACTGCGGCCAGGCATGTAAGAAAACCCTCGTCTCCATGGCAACGTCTCCGTCACTTTCACTCATTTGCCACTTTTCCACTAACGCAGGGGTAGGCAACCCAGAACGTTGAAAGAGCCATTTTGGAGCCAAATAACAAAAATTGTATCGGTCTGGAGCCGCAGGGAGTGGGGGGTGGGAGGGCTCGCCGTGGAGTTTACAGTTA
The DNA here is from genome assembly GCF_033978795.1 of Nerophis ophidion. Classification (NCBI taxonomy): domain Eukaryota; kingdom Metazoa; phylum Chordata; class Actinopteri; order Syngnathiformes; family Syngnathidae; genus Nerophis; species Nerophis ophidion. Next base: position 18,896,249 of record NC_084614.1, on the reverse strand, counting down.
CGGTAGCACAATTAGCCCCGAACGGGCTAACATCACGACTAACGTGTTACACGTCCCATTCGCCCAGCGACTCTCTGTTGGAGTATCAGCACTAGGGTCCAGTGCACCACAGTTATGTATTGTCGCTCAGTCCTTCGGAAGGTACCGGACCACTTCGCTATCAATATCATCATCAACGAATCTTTCATCCTCGCTGAAATTAATGGGGGAATTGTTGTTTTCTCGGTCCGAATAGCTCTTGCTGCTGGAGGCTCCCATTAAAAACAATGTGAGGACGTGAGGAGCCCTCACCCTTGTGACGTCATCGTCTGTTACTTCCGGTAAAGGAGAGGCTTTTTTATCAGCACCAAAAGTTGCGAAATTTATCGTCCATGTTCTCTACTAAATCCTTTCAGCAAAAATATGGCAATATCGCGAAATGATCAAGTATGACACATAGAATGGACCTGTTATCCCCGTTTAAATAAGAAAATCTCATTTCAGTAGGCTTTTAAACTTTCATATCAAGGTGGGGGCCGCAAAATAACGTCTTGCGGGCCGCAATTGGCCCGCGGGCCGCATGTTTGAGACCCTGGTCTAATGTGAACGGAACGCATCAGAGAAAAGACGTCACCGTGTTTGCAAAAAAATCGTAATGGACCTCGTGTGAATATAGCCTTAATTTGAAAAACCGCTTCGTCCTATTGAAAATACTCAGCTGTTACAACTTATTTTTTAAATGTTTAAAGCCATTGGAACATTGACACTCGTCATGCAAGTGCAAACCAGAAAAAAAAAATGCATCATGCAATAAGAGATTATGTTATTACTCTAATTTGTTTCAGCTGCTTCAAGATGAAATCAATCAACAGTGTGTCATAATCAATTTATTGGAGACAAATCCATAATTGGCCCATCCTTAAGTGTGAGTAGTGATTATTTTTTACCTACGCTCCTGGACTATAAACTAAGCGGTCAATTTACAACTAATTTAATAATTAAAACAATTAAAATGGGGTTGATTTCACCATCTGGTATTACAGATCAGCATTGGTGAATGTCTGCTCTCTATTGAGTCATGAATCAACTCTGGTTATTTCGATCTTTACCGTACCGTGTCTGCTTGGAGTAGTCCTCTTTTAGAGGGAAGAGCGACTCCTCCACCCTCTCCCAGCGCTCCAGGCAACTCCACAGCCAATCAGGGTTAACCACGTGGAGATGCTGGCACCCCAACGCCTGACGGACCTTCTCCGTGCCTGGTTGACAAAGATTAAAAAAAAAAAAAGGTCATAAGGGGTGACAGTTTTGACCTGCCCAATCAAAACCACTAAACAAACCTGGATCAATGATCCTTTTTTTTTTGGAAGAGAGAGGAGAAAATAATTGCCAGGTTGATAGGCTGATAAAGATAACAAGGACGATTAGTCTTCTGCAATCGCTGTCCTTTCACTTTGCTGTCAACGCTCTGCATCCAAAAGGCATGTCTTCATTGGGCAAATCCCCAGAGTAGTGCTCGGATGAAACGTAATGATGTCTGATATCGTGGCACAGCTTGTTACGTATCCCCCTGACAACATTTGTGTTGTGCATAACAGGGCTACATTCTTCCCCTAAATTTGAAACACTGACACAAAAAACAGACCAAAAACAAAATGTCCACAGCAGAATACACTGGTTCTCAGGAGAATATAACAATTTGGGGTTTTTTTGGGGAAGTAAAACCCTCTTTATGATTAAAAGAGATGTCCGATAATATCGGACTGCCGATATTATCGGCCGATAAATGCTTTAAAATGTAATATCGGAAATTATCCGTATTGGTTTCAAAAAGTATAATTTATGACTTTTTTAAAACGCCGCTGTACGGAGTGGTACACGTAGGGAGAAGAGTGCCAATAAACCCTAAAGGCACTGTCTTTGCGTGCCGGCCCAGTCACATAATATCTACGGCTTTTCACACACACAAGTGAATGCAATGCATACTTGGTCAACAGCCATACAGGTCACACTAAGGATGGCCGTATAAACAACTTTAACACTGTTACAAATATGCGCCAAACTGTGAACCCACACCAAACAAGAGGGACAAACACATTTCCGGAGAACATCCGCACCATAACACAAAATAAACACAACAGAACAAATACCCAGAACCCCTTGCAGCACTAACTCTTCCGGGACGCTACAATATAACACCCCCCGGACATATCTAATGATTAATGCTGGTTTAAAATTCATGCCCCGTCCTCTCACCAGTTGAAGTTAAGATACAATAGTGATGTAATGATATACGATGTATTGATAAACCGCTGTAAAATTCCAGACGGTTAGTGATACCTTTTCAATTTATAATTACCGAAAAACAGTCATTTATTAATGCGTTTTAGGTAGGGGCGTAACGGTACACAAAAATGTTGGTTCGGTACGTACCTCGGTTTAGAGGTCATGGTTCGGTTCATTTTCGGTACAGTAAGAAAACAACAAAATACAATTTTTTTGGTTATTTATTTACCAAATTTGTAAACAATGGCATGATCCTTTTAACATTGGGAAGACTATAATTCTGCCCACGTTAATCCACATTAAACTGCCTCAAGTTGTTGCTTAGATGAAATAAAATGACAACCTTTCTTCTACATATAAAAAGTGCAACATGAAACAGTTTCAAGTCAACTCATCATGCTTAATTTATTACAGCATTGGGGAAGCCTGTAGTTGATTTTTATTATGTAAATTTTATATTTGTATCAACATGTGATAGCAGGGACCCTGCCGTTCAAAACCAGGCAGCTACATTACTAATGATTATCCTAACTATAGCTGAAAAAGTAGTACAATAGCAATAGGAGAGACTATTCATCCCTGAACACCATGGAGTTCATGTAGGCTTTATGATGCACTTACATTATTATATACACTATCAGAGACAGAAACTCTTCATTTAATATAATGTCCTTTTTTGCTGCTTCAACACACCTCAATCAACACTGTCCGTAACACAAACGCACACACACACACACACACACGCACACACGCACACACACAAGTACACACCGCAAAATGAGCTAACGTTACACTAAAAGCTAACGAGCCTTCACCTCAAACCAGGACTGTGAGCTGAACTTTAATTTGTTTCTAGAAGATCAACGGGATCATAGTGATGTTTAGAAAGTAGTTGACTTGGAAGTGTTTAGTATAATTTGGGGAGAGTCCGTTGCTCCCCTGCTAAAGACCTATCTGCTTGACGCTGAAGTGCTGACGACATGCGCTCTGAATACGCACTGCTGATTGGCTTGTTACCGCTACGGTTGTAACCAATCAGATGGTTGTGTGGGAGGGACAATGCAGGGTGCTGTGTAGGAGACAGAGGCAGAACGGAGCGGAGCAGCTTGTTAAGACTTTAGCATAGACGGCTACTTCATATGTTCGAGTGGAACTCGTTCGGTACTCCTCCGCACCGAACCGGAACCCCCGTACCGAAACGGTTCAATACAAATACACGTACCGTTACACCCCTAGTTTTAGGCAATACCGCCTACTTCCTGGAAACGGAGTCACAGCAGCTCTGGTGCATGCGCACTATCGTCGTTTAGCTTGAAATTCTATGGAGGAACACAACTACACCAATTTTGCTACAGAGATTTCCTCTCGGAGTAAACAGAGCCGAGCGCTTGGTTTATCTCGCTTCATTTCCGTGGAGTCTCGGCGTGCGTTTAAGAGTGCACTGCTGTTTTTAGATGGCAACAGGTGTGGACAATAAGGGAGACTGACTCACTTGTCCCACACTAAAAATATACAGCGAAGGAGAAAACTAGTTGATGTATTCATTTTCTCAATACAGCGTCCTGCTGTGACTGAGAGTTAGTGATGTGAGTAAACATGCAGCAGGCGATGTTTCGGGAACATTGAGTTGTTGCCACAATTTGTTCATAAAGTGTTTAGTTTATTCACTGGGATACTCACTTGTCCTTCATTTAACTGCAACCTTTATCAGTGTTCAAATAACATAAATACTATCTAAATGTTTTGTCATCTCATCTAATTGAACGCAGACTGGGAAGATTGTGTATTCGATGTGAGAGATATCACTCTACTTTTGTTGGCCAATCTTGGTGGAGTTGGAGAAAAACAAAGCTTGTTTATTAGACTTTTTTTTTTTTACACTACTTGTGTTTTTTTAATTTCAAAGCTATTAATTTAAAAAAACATTCATGTGACATAGCATTTTAATCATGTTTTTTTGTGTATAGTTAATTCCTATACAACATATTTCTGCTCAAACTCTTAATGGATCTGTGCCAATACAGCATCTACATGTTACATATATGTACATAACTTCAACAAAAATACATCCATCCAAATGTAAAAATAGAGATAGAAAATGAGAAAAAGATTACACGTTGATAATATCATTGAACAAAAAAACATTTGTCTTTATATATAGGGGAAACATTTATAGCCTTTTTATTAGACATTACAAATTACACGATGGGGTCGCGTTCACACCCCACCCAAACTGTTAAATCTCACATAATCAATAATAGTAATTTCAATATTGATAAAAACAACATGAACACTATTTTTATCTGTATGGACAAAAATTGCAGTTACATCTTATTGCCATCAGGATCCACTTTGCAATTTTTTTACATTTGTTTTTATGTCTAGTGCCATCCTGCAAAATTGTCACATTTATTTAATGTATTTATGTTATTATTTTTTCCTGCCATATTATTTTGTTTATAATGTCTGTGTTACTTTTATTTGCACATAAAATTTGTATTCGAGGTACTTGAAACAGCGTTTTTATCTACAATAATGTTTCTTCTACAAAGAAAACCATTTTGAATGTGTGTTTTGTTAAATCCAACTTGGTTAAAAGATTTGAGCATAAGGACTTTTTGAAAATTTTAAACTATTTTAAAAATACCGCGATAATGATAACCGTGATAATTTTGGTCACAATAACCGTGATAAGAAAACGTCATACTTTAATATATATGATTAGAGCATTTACTCTTCTTATTAGGGATGTGCGATAAGTACAGAAATCTATGTTGCGATATGTATTGCAGCCTCCTGCAAATATGATATAATATTTGGAATGAAATTGATATTAGAAGCATTTTAAAACAGGCTAAAAGGCTCCTAATTTGGCTGTTGACATGTGTGGTAACATATTGCATAATTTCCAGTCGTATTATTATTCCACTTGCTAAATTACTTGCTGGTTACTTTCCGTTCTAACATGGTTGTATCTACACTTCTGTTGAAATATAATACAAATATGCATTCTTCTGTTTTTTGGGATAGTTTTAGACGATACTGTCAGGATCTGTCATGACAGCTCGTGTTCTATTTTGAATTTATTGGCCTTTCCCTATGTTTGGTCTTACAGTTCCAATCTGTCGCTCTTGTTTTAACGTTAAAGTACCGCTGATAGTCACACACACACACTCCTTTTTCCACAACCCTGGGAGGTGAGAGGAGCAGTGAGCAGCAGCGGTGGCTGCGCTCGGGAATAGTTTTTGGTGATTTTGGTTTTGGCTGACTTCCAGTTTTGTATGTGTTAGTGGACAGTGACTCGACCCCTGCCTCAGAGCGTTGTTGTGAAGACCTGTTTATTATTTGCAATCAGTTTCACGCATTTGTAGTTTCTGAATTATTGACTACTATGGTTTGTCTCATGCTAAACCGTCAGTTTTTCCTGGTAATTGTTGTTTAGCTATTTTATGTCTTCGTGCTCTCAGGTTTTTGTTTGCATGCGCTTGCCTGCACGAGAGTTTTTGCGTTTCGCCGACGCCTACATGTAATATATTTTTACCTGGAAGCTGTTCTCCTGCTGACTTCCGCGTTTTGGGATCACAACCGAGCCCAACAGATACTACTACACTGTTGGTTATTGGTCCAATACCGAGTCTTTACAGCCAGAGTCAGTAATGGTCATACCAATCAGGGCTGGGCGATATGGCCTTTTTATAATATCTCGATATTTTTGGGCCATATCGCGATACAAGATATATATCTCGATATTTTGCCTTGAATAAACACATGATACATATAATCACAGCAGTATGATTATTTTGTGTGTCTACATTAAAACCTTCTTCATACTGAATTGATACTCATTTTAAACTTTTATGCAAAGAAGGAAATCACAACTAAGTCAATTGACCAAAACTGTATTTATTAAACAGTTGTTAGCAGGTGACTTTTTAAATGATGCTACATATTAGCAGTAATACTACTTTTGGTAGCAACGCTTCTGCCCCACACTTGACAAATTGTCCTCGTTTTGAGGAAATAACATTAGAGTAATTGTTACAACGTGTAATTGGAATAAAACAAACAACATGTTTACTTGACCCTCTTCCTGGGAAACTTATCAAGGAGCTCTTTGTATTATTAGGTCCATCAGTGCTAAATATTATAAACTTATCACTTTCCTCGGGCACTGTTCCCCTAGCATTCAAAAAAGCGGTTATTCATCCTCTTCTTAAAAGACCTAACCTCGATCCTGACCTCATGGTAAACTACTGACCGGTGTCTCACCTTCCCTTTATTTCAAAAACCCTCGAAAAAATTGTTGCGGAGCAGTTAAATGAACAATTAGCGTCTATTAATCTATGCAAAACCTTTCAATCCGGTTTCAGGGCAAATCACTCTACGGTGACAGCCCTCGCAAAAATGACTAATGATCTATTGCTAACGATGGATTCTGATGCGTCATCTATGTTGCTGCTCCTCGATCTTAGCGCTGCTTTCGATACCGTCGATCATAACATTTTATTAGAACTTATCAAAACACGAATTGGTATGTCAGACTTAGCCCTGTCTTGGTTTAACTCTTATCTTACTGATAGGATGCAGTGCGTCTCCCATAACAATGTGACCTCGGACTACGTTAAGGTAACGTGTGGAGTTCCCCAGGGTTCGGTCCTTGGCCCTGCACTCTTCAGCATCTACATGGTGCCGCTAGGTGACATCATACGCAAATACGATGTTAGCTTTCACTGTTATGCTGATGACACCCAACTCTACATGCCCCTAAAGCTGACCAACACGCCGGATTGTAGTCAGCTGGAGGCGTGTCTTAATGAAATTAAACAATGGATGTCCGCTAACTTTTTGCAACTCAACGCCAAAAAAACGGAAATGCTGATTATCGGTCCTGCTAGACACCGACCTCTATTTAATAATACAACTCTAACATTTGACAACCAAACAATTAAACAAGGCGGCACGGTAAAAAATCTGGGTATTATCTTCGACACAACTCTCTCGTTTGAGTCACACATTAAAAGAGTTACTAAAACGGCCTTCTTTCATCTCCGTAATATCGCTAAAATCTGCTCCATTCTGTCCACTAAAGACGCTGAAATCATTATCCAGGCGTTTGTTACGTCTCGCCTCGATTACTGTAACGTATTATTTTCGGGTCTCCCCATGTCTAGCATTAAAAGATTACAGTTGGTACAAAATGCGACTGCTAGACTTTTGACAAGAACAAGAAAGTTTGATCACATTACGCCTGTACTGGCTCACCTGCACTGGCTTCCTGTGCACGTAAGATGTGACTTTAAGGTTTTACTACTAACGTATAAAATACTACACGGTCTAGCTGCCTCCTATCTTGCCGATTGTATTGTACCATATGTCCCGGCACGAAATCTGCGTTCAAAGGACTCCGGCTCATTAGTGATTCCTAAAGCCCAAAAAAAGTCTGCAAGCTATAGAGCGTTTTCATTTCGGGCTCCAGTACTCTGGAATGCCCTCCCGGTAACAGTTCGAGATGCCACCTCAGTAGAAGCATTTAAGTCTCACCTTAAAACTCATTTGTATACTCTAGCCTTTAAATAGACTCCCTTTTTAGACCAGTTGATCTGCCGTTTCTTTTCTTTTTGTCCTATGTCCCACTCTCCCTTGTGGAGGGGGTCCGGTCCGATCCGGTGGTCATGTACTGCTTGTTTACAATTCCCGGAGGTGAAGCTTTACTATGGATCAGAGCGGTCAAGCGAACATGGTTCCCGACCACTTGTCAACCGGCAGGTTTCGGTGAGAAAATTGTGGTAAAAAGTCGCCTCTTACCGGAGATCAGCTGAGCTTGCACCGTCCATGCAGCTGACGTCGACTTCCCTCAGAGACTGGCCTCAAGACACCCGTGGACACACCCCTCCAACTATTAGGTACTATTTAATGTCACTAAAACACTAGCAACATAATAGAAAGATAAGGGGATTTCCCAGAATTATCCTAGTAAATGTGTCTAAAAACATCTGAATCTGTCCCAATACAATCGCCTTTTTTATATATATATATAATTTTTTTTTTCCTAGTCCTTCGCTATCAATATCATCATCCACAAATCTTTCATCCTCGCTCAAATTAAATGGGGAAATTGTCGTTTTCTTGGTCCAAATAGCTCTTGCTGCTGGAAGCTCCCATTATAAACAATGTGAGGACGTGAGGAGCCCTCACCCTTGTGATGTCATCGTCTGCGACTTCCGGTAAAGGCAAGGCTTTTTTATCAGCACCAAAAGTTGCGAACTTTATCGTCGATGTTCTCTACTAAATCCTTTCAGAAAATATATGGCAATATCGTGAAATGATCAAATATGACACATAGAATGGACCTGCTATCCCCGTTTTAATAAGAAAATCTAATTTCAGTAGGCCTTTAAGGTAAAGAAGCATGTGAGGTCAATATGAATGGCGAGATTAATTTGCTTCTATACACAATTAAAGACATCATTTTTAAAAACACTGCAGGTTTAACACACACAAAAGGTAGGGGAGAACCCTGCTCTTGTGCACAAATTACTTCTCTGAGAGTATTTCAAGAAGTTGTAGGGGGAAAAAAATAAAACTAACTTTGTGGAGCTAATTGGCAAGAGAACGCAGATTCTGGATGACTACCTGTCCAATCACCGCTTTGTGCTTCTCTGCTGACAACACACCCAAGAGATTTTTGGGTTCATTCCAAATTAAGTAAACTTTGCAATGTCCTGTTTTCCTTTGTGTTCCTCCCCCCATACCCACTTCCCAGTCTTCTTCTTAACAATGTGAGTGATTGCCAAGTGAGGCTCCCAAGGCAACCGTCGCCACTTCCTGCGTTTGCTTGCAAAGCAAATTAAATTGGTGGCATATAACAGCCTTTTTGAAATGTTTCCTCGCTGTTTCCGAGCCAAGAGTAAAAACGCATTTTACTAACGTTCTCTTTTGAAATAAACTCAATTATCCATTACCTGTATATAGGAATTCTTTATCAAGTTTTCGACAGGGCTCGGTCATACGTTACTGCCAATATGCCAGTAAAGCTGAACATGAAAACAAGCCTTCGATCACTCCAGCATCACTAAGCTGAAAGAGAACCTTCCATCACTTCCACCTCAATGAGCACGTCTCAGCTGGCTGAATCCACTGAAGGGAAATTTGGGACAAAAACCACAAAAACAGGCCCTTCATTTAATTGGTAGGTGTGAAATAGGTTCTAAGACATTTTAAGGATTTTTTTTTTTTTTATTTAGAGTAGAAACCACAATTTATGAGTAGTTTGAGGTACGAGCTGTTTCTGGGCTTTTTTATGCTTTAAGTAGCGAGAATAACTGAAGTTACAAGCCGACTGTGTCCTGGGTTTTCAGTTCAGTATTTGCTATCTGCTGCGCCCTACAACGTGTTAATACTCTAAATATTGTATTTATTAGGCACTTTTATGTTTAACAAATTTGGAGGTGTTGAAATCGCCATGTAAAATCGCTAATGCTAATCAGTAGAATGTCAATAACAAAGCCAATGTCTATGAGCATTAGACTAGCACATTTTCAAAAAGTGGAGCCTTACTTAACTTATGCTTCAGCATTTTTTGAGTCCATTTTTTTGTTGGCATTTGTTATTGCGGTATCGATCCCTAACGACGGAGAAGCAGCCTGTTGGAGACCCCTACAAAGGTCTGCTCCCAAATAAAACTACTGGAGTTGTTTGTAATACATGCTATTGTAATGTTTTTCAATCAATATTTCTTATCTAAAAGTTTGTTGGGTTTCTTCCAAAGACATATTACATCATGGTAAAATATCGGTATTTTAGGAGCGCCAAGCAAAAATATAATTGATTTCCATTCATTTCAATGGGGTGATTTAAAATACGAGCTCGTTATGTGCTCGTAAATAATGGTACAACTGTGATACTTTTAAAAAGGGATAGGAAGGTTCTGAACCTCTGCTTCTGTGCCTGCAAATTTGCAATATTCTACTTTGAGGGGCAAAGGACTACAGACTGTGGTGACGTAGGCCGGCTTTGTCACGTGAAGAAGCCTGTATGTATGTATATATATTTTTTTCCCGTAAAGTAAAAACAAAACAGTCCTAGCTACATGAGATACAAAAACAATGATTTACAAAGTCAAATTAATGACTTACTGTAAGTAAGCGATTGCAATAAGCGTCTTAAAAAAAGAGAGTTAAAAGTGGGGCCACATGCTGACATATGCTCAACTCATCATGTTTGTTTTATTACAGCATTTGGGAAGCTTGTAGTTGATTTTTATTATGTAAATGTTATATTTTTATCAACATCTGATAGCAGGGACCCTGCCATTCAAAACTAAGCAGCTACATTACTAATGATTGATGTAACTATAGCTGAAAAAAAATGGTGCAATAGGAGAGACTACTCATCCCTGAACACCATGGATTCATGTATGCTTTATGATGCTGTTACATTATTGTATCAACTATCAGAGACACAAACTCTTCATTTAACATAAATGTCCTTTTTTGCTGCTTCAACACAGCTCAATCAACACAGAAAAAGGTCAAGTGAAATAACTTAGTTGTTAATTGTAGGTCAATAATGCTTGTCTTTCGCTCAGACAGACACACACACGCACACATGCATGCAGGCAGGCACACTGCACAGTCAGCTAACGTTACGCTAAATGCTAATTAGCCTTCACCTCAAGGAATGCGAGCGAGCTGAGCTGCAGCTTATGTTTCTCAAACGTCAACGGGCTCATAGTGATGTTACTAGTAGTAGACTTGTAAGTGTTGATTATAATTTGGGGAGAGTCCGCTGCATTATGCTTACCTTTCTGCTCACTCCACCGAAGGAGCACTGACTACATGCGCTCTGAATACGCACTGCTGATTGGATGTTACATGCTCTGCGTGTAACCAATCAGATGGTTCTGTGGGTGGGACAATGCTGGGTGCTGCAGAGACGTACTGACAGAGCCAGAGGCAGAACTAAACGGAGCAGCTTGTTAAGACTTTAGTTTAGGAAGTGGCTCTTTGTTGTTAAGGCGGCTGCCTTAAAAACAAAGCGCTGCGGGAAACTCTGATATGTGTTGTCCTCTTTAAATTAACTAAAATCAAATCCAATATTAAAGTTGCTTTATACAACACAAATTAAATACATTTTTATTAACCATTTCCTACTAAAGCACCTCCATCTTCATAGCATTTTCGCTAAATAGATATTTAGCGAGAGTATTTTGTAGATATTTACTTACCAGATTTTGCTGCAATGAGATGCGTTGTTACATTGGGTTCCTGGGAATTAAGAACCAGATTCTTGCAGATCTTTGCTCCCAGTGCCTTGGTGTGGTAGTACTCCCGAGTCCTCTCAAACGTGTAGTTGGTTGGATACAAGCCACTGAATACCAAGGTGGTGCCTTCTAAGGTCTTGCTCTTTAGCTCAGGAACAATCTTGCGAATATCCGGCGTGTCAGGCGCCTCCTTCTTCAGGAAGGACTCATAGCGGGCGTAGTACTCTGTGTGGATCCTCTCCAGCACTTCCTCCAGGTAGATGAGGTGATCGTCCTGGTCGTGGTCGGCTTCCTCGTCCTCCTCGTCCTCCATGCTCTGGTCCAGGAGCTCCTCCCCCATGGTCACCCCAGATTGTTCGCTATTCTGCGACTCGGTTTCCGGTTCCCTCCTGTCTGAGCAGCCGTTCCCAAGCTCGGGGAGAAGAACATCAGAATTTGTTTGTGACTCGCTTTGAGCTTTATCTTTAGTCTCCTCTTGGATATCTTGTGAGGTTCCTTCGTGCTCAGACGTCTTTGCTTGGCTGACGCCACTGTTGCCGTCCGCCACAGTCTTGTCTCTTACAGACTCGCTGTCGCTGTCACTGGAAAGGTCAAAGTCTAAATTATTGGAGTCACCTTTTGCTGTTAAAGAGTTGACAGTGTCCTGAGCATCATCTGTCCGGTTAACACTCTCCTCTTTGCTGGTTTCTTGGCTATCACTGCCCTGAGTTTCCTTCGACGTGGCCTCAGACGCCTCGTCATCAGCCTCTGATGTTTTACTTAACGCATCGTCCTGCACTGGCCCGGCGGGATGCGTCCGTTCATTTGCGGGGACTCCCTGAGAGCGCAGAGACGCCGCGGCGCCCTCGTTTACTGACTTTTTCCTGAGGCCGTTATTGTGCTCGTCTGCACCGGGGGTCTCTGATGGTTCTGTGCTCTCTGACTGACGACATGGTGGGCTTCCTGCAGGGAACACAAGGCACAGCAATCAGTTGGAATTCAAGGACATCAGAGGGACTGGATGAACAGTTTTAGGAAGCTTGGCAAATGGGTCAAGTCTTGATGACACATTTCACAAGAATAAAGTTGGAATCTAATGGGAATGATCTTTACCAGAATATACCTGTAAATCCATTACTAAGGCTATTTTAGAAAAAGTCATAATTGAACAAAAATGGAATTGTCGTTTGTGATGTGCCATTTGATCAGTCTCGGCCGATTTTTGGGAAATGTCGATCACAAACGCTGATAGGGAAGTGAATCTTTGGGTACTTAACAATTCGATTCAATTATGATTCTTGGGGTGATGACTCGATTTATAACCGATTCTCGATCCAACACGATTCAAATCGATTATTTGATAAAATAATTTTAATGAAACTTTTTCAAAAAAGTTTACCCTCAAAAAGCTTCTTCTGATTGCATTGAGATGACCTAAAAACTTTTTTTTTTTTTTAAGTTTACATATATAATTTGTTTTAAATGTGGATTGATATTTTTTGTGCACCCCTACTGCCTGACAAGCAACTCGCAACTAATTATCTATTTCCATACACAGTGTGTAGCCGCTCCACTACGCTAATAATCACCTCCATTATGGAAAATAAACTGATTTGTTTACTATCTAAAGCATGGGTATCAAACTCTGGCCCGCGGGCGAAATTTGCCCCGCCGTGTATTTTAATTTGGCCCTAAAGGCAATATCAAATTAACATTAGAGCTGGCCCGCCGGTATTATACAGCAGTGGTGCCGCTGAAACACATCGTTCACCGCTAATACTCTTACTTGCCAACCCTCCCGATTTTCCCAGAAGACTCCCGAATTTCAGTGCCCCTCTCGAAAATCTCCCGGGGGCAACCATTCTCCCGAATTTCTCCCGATTTCCACCCGGACAACAATATTGAGGACCCTGCCTTTATCGTACTCTACAACCTGTCGTCATGTCCTCTTTTCCTCCCTACAAACAGCGTGCCAGCACAGTCACATAATATATGCGGCTTTTACGCACCGCAATGAATGCATGCATACTTGGTCAACACCCATACTGAAGGTGGCCGTGTAAACAACTTTAACACAGTTACAAATATGCGCCACACTGTGAGCCCACACCAAACAAGAATGACAAACACATTTCGGGAGAACATTCGCAACATAAACACAAAAGAACAAATACCCTGAATCCCTTGCAGCACTAACTCTTCCGGGACGCTACAATATACATCCCCCGCTACCACCATTTTTTAAATTTTCATTTTATTTAATATGCCATTGATATTCTTTCGTTTGTTTTTTAAAAGTTGATTTTGCACTGTTAAGTTATATAAGCGCTGCTTGTTTTATATTCGGTGTTAAAGCAAATCAGTTTAGCAAACTGAGCAATAATTAACGTTTTTATTCTTGCACTTTCTCTGGCTACTTGAATGTTTGATTCATCCATTATTGTTATTTTATTTTCAAATGTATTATTAGCCTTTGGAAAAGTTCATTTTGATACTTACCTCAAAGGGCTGCAAATAGAAAAGAGGCATTACATTTTTATTCAAATTTTATTTGATATGCCATTGATATTTTTTAATTATTATTATTATTATTTGAAACTCAATTTTGCATGTCACTATAAAGTAACATAAGCTTTGCTTGTTCAATATTCATTGCAAAACTTGTTTAGGTCCTATTAAAAGGTTCATTTGTTCAATTTGGCCCGCGGCTTTGTTCAGCTTTTAAATTTTGGCCCACTCTGTATTTGAGTTTGACACCCCTGATCCTGATCTAAAGTATCATCATGTATCATTATAACTGGAGGACGAGGCTAAACATGGTACAGGCCAGCTAATAGCCAAATTACTGTATTTTCCGCACTATAAAGCGCACCTAAAAACCTCCAATTTTCTCAAAAGCTGACAGTGCGTCTTATAATCTGGTGCGCCTAATATATGGACCAATATTGAGCCACAACAGGTCTCACAACTACGGTAAGCACACGCTGACTTCATTTTCCCCCGTGGGAGAAGAAGCGTGCGGTGCATGCTGGGATATATGACTGCGCCAAGTGTGCCGTTTTCACTTCCATTTGTGTGTTCATGTAAAGAACCCAAAATGGCTCCTATTGAGAGACATGATTTCAGGAAAGCAGGAATTGTCACTGAACTGCTAGACAACAGCAGCGACACTGACTCCACTAACGACATCTCGAAATAGTGCAAAGCAATAACAATATATCAATAACTCAACGTTGCTTAAACATTAATGTCACACAACACACAAAATAAACATGTAAAGCTCACTTTATTAAGTTATTCCTCGTCCACGAATCCCTCAAATTCTTCTTTAGTGTCCGAATTAAACATGCCACAACAGGTCTCACAACTACGGTAAGCAGCCGCCAACCTTATTTTCCCCCGTGCTGGGATGTATGACTGCGGGAGGCGTGCCGGTTCTGTGCAGAGTTTCAACTCAAGGCGATCAGTCACACAGTAGAACACGGAAATAGAGCAGCAGCGAGAGAATTTAACATTAACAGCAACGACACTGACTCGTTTAATGACGACTTCGACGAAACGGAGCCGGGCATGTAGGATGCCGTATTTGCCCAACTGTTTGATTCGAACACGGAAGAAGAATTTGAGGGATTCGTGGATGAGGAATAACTTAAAAAAGTGAGCTTTACATGTTTATTTTGTGTGTTGTGTTGTGTGACATTATCGTTTGAGCAACGTTGAGTTATTGATATATTATTGCTTTGCACTATTTGGAGTGTTACTATATTGTGATTGCACTAACGTTTGATTTACCGAAACAATAGACTGTTTTTTACGTGTCTATTGAATCGGGGAAAATAATAAAACAGCTGTTTATTCATTTTGGGAGTGAACAGAGTTGTCAGAATGCTGGTTTGTAATCTATTAATAAAGTTTGACTGACCTATCTGACTGTTTTGTTGATACTCTCTTTAGCGCAGCTCCATCTAAAGGATGCATAACGTGAGCCCAGCCTCTACAGTAGCATCTATTCTATGCTCCTTATAATGCGGTGCGCCTTATATATGAACAAAGTTTTAAAATAGGCCATTTATTGAAGGTCTTTGACCAAAGACATGCACCTGGGGATAGGTTGATTGGCAACACTAAATTGGCCCTAAAGTGTGAATGTGAGTGTGAATGTTGTCTGTCTATCGGTGCTGGCCCTGGAATGAGGTGGCGACTTGTCCAGGGTGTACCCCAACTTCCGCCAGGTTGTAGCTGAGATAGGCACCAGCGTCCCCCATGACCCCAAAAGGAATAAGCGGTAGGAAATGGATGGATGGCATTCATTGAAGGTGCGCCTTATAATCCGATGCGCCTTATAGTGCGGAAAATACGGTAAACACTAAACTAGCTTGAAACAACACAAAAAAAGTACTTGGTTAAATTTAAGAAGTGTAGATGGAACAATGTTACAGCAGAAAGTAAGCCATTATTAGGTGGACATTTTACAAGTAGAGAGAAGAAAATATAACAACAATTGTTGTCTGTCAGCATTGTCACATATAAGACGAGGATCAGATCGAGCAATGATTTATACCAAAGGTAGCATCGGTTTATGATCCATACTGGAGTGATTAGGACGATATTCTTATTTTAGGAAAAATAGTTTTTGTTTTCATTTTTGTTCATGTTTGCAAAATCCGGGAATAAGTCCTTGGGCCTGGACACAGGAGCACTGAGAGGGTAAAAACTAAAAGATTTAGTTGAGTAGTTTTTGCTTTCTTTAGTTATTGTGCAAAACTGCATGTAATAAAAGATTGCCCTGATAGGTCATGAGTTGAAACCCCGGCCGAGTTATACCAAAGATTATAAAAATGGGACCCATTACCTCCCTGCTTGGCACTCAGAATCAAGGGTTGGAATTGAGGGTTAAATCACCAAAAATGATTCCCGGGCCCGGCCACTGCTGCTGCTCACTGCTCCCCTCACCTCCAAGGGGGTGATCAAGGGTGATGGGTCAAATGCAGAAAATAATTTCGCCACACCTAGTGTGTGTGTGACAATCCTTTAACTTTAAAGAACTAGTTGAAATAGTGTGTTTTGATATTGTTAAACTGATAATAGCATTCACCATAAATAAGGTGAAAAATGTCAAGTTAATCAACATGATCGGTATTGGAATCGGCGTGGCGCAGTGGGAGAGTGGCCGCGCGCAACCCGAGGGTCCCTGGTTCAAATCCCACCTAGAACCAACCTCGTCACGTCCGTTGTGTCCTGAGCAAGACACTTCACCCTTGCTCCTGATGGCTGCTGGTTGGCGCCTTGCATGGCAGCTCCCTCCATCAGTGTGTGAATGTGTGTGTGAATGGGTAAATGTGGAAGTAGTGTCAAAGCGCTTTGAGTACCTTGAAGGTAGAAAAGCGCTATACAAGTACAACCCATTTATCATTTATCAGTATTGAGCCATCTCACTTACGCATAATCACTATCTGAATCGATAGCAAAAAACCCTGATCGCAACATGCTTAGTGTAATGCTGCGTAAACATTTTTGGGGGAGTATTATGAAAATTTGTAAGTATAATATTTAAAGGCCTACTGAAACCCACTACTACCCACCACGCAATCTGATAGTTTATATATCAATGATGAAATATTAACATTGCAACACATGCCAATACGGCCTTTTTAGTTTACTAAATTGCAATTTTAAATTTCCCGCTAAGTGACCTGTTGAAAACGTCGCGGTATGATGTCTCGGGTTGTAGCGGACATTATTTTCCAGCCCGATCCAAGTTATAAGTAGTCTGCTTTATAAGTATTCTGGACATCTGTGTTGCTGAATCTTTTGCAATTGGTTCAATTAATATTGGAGAAGACAAAGTAGAAAGATGGAGGTGGGAAGCTTTTAGCCTTTAGCCACACAAACACAGCCGGTGTTTCCTTGTTTAAATTTCCCGAAGGTGAAGCTTTACTATGGATCAGAGCGGTCAAGCGAACATGGTTCCCGACCACAGGTCAACCGACAGGTTTCGGTGAGAAAATTGTGACTCTTACCGTAGTTATGAGCGGAGATGGCATCCTCCTGCAGCAGCTGTGGACCATTACCTCCTCCCACCGAGACACTAGCGGTCACCACACCCGTGGCCACACCCCTCCGACTTTCAGGTACTATAAAATTTCACTAAAACTCTAGTAACACTATAGGCAGATAAGGTATTTTCCAGAATTATCCTAGTAAATGTGTCTAATAACATCTGAATCGCTGTCACTGCCTTTGCCTTTTTTCTATTTTCTAGTCCTTTACTCTCAATACCCTCATCCACGAAACTTTCATCCTCGCTCAAATTAATGGGGAAACTGTCGCTTTCTCGGTCCGAATCACTCTCGCTGGTGGTGGCCATGATTGTAAACAATGTGAGGATGTGAGAAGCCCTCACACCGGTGACGTCACGCGCACATCCTCTGCTACTTCCAGTACAGGCAAGGCTTTTTTATTAGCGACCAAAAGTTGCGAAATTTATCGTGGATGTTCTCTACTAAATCCTTTCAGCAAAAATATGGCAATATCGCAAAATGATCAATTATGACACATAAAATTAACCTGCTATCCCCGTTTAAATAAGAAAATCTCATTTCAGTAGGCCTTTAAAATAATTCAGAATGATTTTACAAGAATAAAAGAATGAATCAAAAATTAATAACTTGATATAATCATCTTAAATACTAAATCCGACATTTTATGCAAACAAGTCTTTATTTATAAAATACATTAAGTTCAGTGGTCTCCAAAGCACGGCCTAAGGGCCATTTGAGGCTCGCAGCTTGTTTATTATTGGCCCCTGACAGACAAAAACACATCTCGAATTAGAACATTTAAACACAAAAAAATGAACTGAATAAATGCCACAGAAAAAAGCAGCATTTGTCTCACTGCATGTTGCACATTGGTGTTATTTTGTGCATGCCTCGATAATATGCACATAACACTTTACCGACAGCAGATATGAGAAATGTCCACTTAACTACATCTGTCAATTTGTGATGTTTAAAATCGCCCACAGTTAAAAAAAAATAGAAAAAAATTAAAGGCATCCAAAACTGCGCACATTCTTAGACACAAATGTATGACCTTTTTAATTTGATGCTTTGGCATTATTTAACACGTGTATCCAACATTTTAACAACATTTAAAAGTCAACGTGTAGAAAATCATCATTGGTCCCCCTTACCAAGTTCAAACTTGCTACACTGCAAGACAAAAGTTTTAATTTATGAAAATAAAGAAAAAAATATGTAATTTTACATGAAGTCTATGTCGTCAAAACAGATAAAGTGAATAGATCTATCTATCTAAAAGCAAATACAGGATCTTGTCAGCCTGTGGTTTTGATTGATTGATTGAAACTTTTATTACTAGATTGCACAGTTCAGTACATATTCCGTACAATTGACCACTAAATGGTAACACCCAAATAAGTTTTTCAACATGTTTAAGTCGGGGTCCACGTTAATCAATTCAAGGTGAGGTGGCGACTTGTCCAGGGTGAACGCCGCCTTCCGCCCGAATGCAGCTTAGATAGGCTCCAGCGACCCCAAAAGGGACAAGTGGTAGAAAATGTGTGAATGGAAACTAACATTTGCACAATATTTCATTTTTTTGAGTACAGGCCAAACCTTCTCATTCACAACACGATGGTCGCAACCTTATGGATGTCTGTCTATCTGTGTTGGCCATGCGATGAGGTGGCGACTTGTCCAGGGTGTACCCCGACTTCTGGCCGAATGCAGCTGAGATACCGTATTTCCTTGAATTTCCGCCGGGGCGCTAATGAATTTAAAACTTCTTCTCACTCCTGCACTTACCAAGAGGCATGCGGTAATAGTAAGCATGCGCTAATTATTTTAAAACCTCTTCTCACGCCGGCACTTACCAAAGGTATGCAGTACCAATTTGAGTGTGATGTAAGCTTGGACCATAAATCCTACTGAATAGCTCTTAATCTTCTTCCCTTTATGAGATTTCAAATTACCGGTATTGAAATCAGCCTCCTCCATTTTGAAAATGATGACAGGGGAAGTGTCACTCGCGACGTCACGAGTTTCACCAGGCGGTAATACTAAGCATGTGCTAATTATTTATTTACCAAATTTGCAAAATTTTCCACCAAAAATATTTTTCTTAGTGGAATATTTGATGTGAAGTAATGGGAACCTTGGATAGGTCAATAATTCATAATAACATTGATTTTGATTCAATATTATGTTTTGAGCAATGACAGTTTGAAAGAAAAAAAAACCAGCTTTGTTTTATTAGTCAAAGATACAACTTTTTTTAGATTACATTTAGCCTTTAAGCTTTTTTATTTCATTTTTGTTTATGTTTTTCTTTATTTTAATAGTATTTTTAGAATATGCCGTGGGCCTTTAAAACATTATTTGTGGGCTGCCGGGTTTCCGGGGCACACTTTTTACACCCCTGCTATAGATCATCCATCCATCCACTTTCTACCGCTTATTCCCTTTGGGGACGCGGGGGGCGCTGGTGCCTATCTCAGCTGCAATCGGGCGGAAGGCGGAGTACACCCTGGACAAGTCGCCACCTCATTACAGATAGACGGACAACATAAAAAATAAAATCTGATAAATATATGGGTAAAAAGCAGAGCCTGGCGACGCATGCGCGTTTATCATAACTCTCTCGCTCTCTCGGTCTCAGCCCCTCCCTCACGAATGTTGCACCATGCACAAATTGTTTTGTTTTTAACCCCTTCCTAACCCTGAACGTACATTGAAAATACACGCAACCCTAACTTAAAATGCCGGACATTTGAGGCATTTAAGAAACTCCACCCGGACAGCCCCGCAAAAGAGGACATATCCGGTGAAAAGAGGAGGTATGGTCAGTCTATCGTAGCCCGGTAATTGCTAGCATGCCGTGTGTTTTACATCAGTGTGCATTGTTTACACAACGTGCGGTACGCTACTTAATATGTCCGTGTGGAAACTCGTTCAATACACCTCCGAACCAAAACTCCCGTACCGAAACGGTTCAATACAAATACACGTACCGTTACACCCCTAATAAATAGATGCACAAACAAATAATAAAAAGCCTTGAAAATAATATGGAATAGTAAACTATAATATTTATTAAAACAAACATTTAGCTATGCTGAAATCCTCAGCTAATAAGAAAAACACAAAAGAAGGAGATACAAAACAAAGTCGCTGGTTTAAGAGGACATTTTAAACATCAACAGCAACTTAAAACAAAAGTGTTTTTTTTAGCTCAGAATTTTTAGAAGACCCTCGTTTCCCCTAAAACTTTAAGCCAGGAACACCAAGCTGTCACCTCCAGGATGCTCTGTGGCAGCTGACAATATTGTCACTGCAGCTAAACACCCTTTCAGATTGTGTGTACATTTGTTGTGACAGTGGTACTTGAGCAAAGTAGTTGTGACTGGGGAAACTCACGACAAACTTATTATTTCTGGCAGCGTTTTAAATCCTTTTTTTTCATACCGTTGCAACGTGGACCGCATCTCTTTACACATTTTATATTTTGGCAGAACTCTCTTCTTCATCGCTTTAAAGTGCATCCATCTCTCTCAAGTTGGTGATTTGATAGAATTATGTAAATTGCAGTGATGCCAAAGCTTGAGTCAAACGGACCATATTGTTGGCTGAATTATTTTTTCATTAAGAGTATTCATGTAGGATTTAATATCAGTATGGCGGTAATGTCTCAAATACATACCTCTTTCTAAAATATACCAGTATTGTTTGTAATACCGGAATACCGCCCAGTAGAGATGCGCGGATAGGCAATTATATCACCCGCATCCGCATCATCAAAGTCGTCATCCACCCGCCGTCCACCCGAACCAATATTTAATCAGGGCCGTACCCGCCCGCTGAATTTCATCAGAGGTTGGACATCTTTACCACTCACAGAGCCATTTAGAACCGGTTTCACAGAGTAATGAAGACAATTGGAGTTGTTAACGTTCTCGCGACTCTCCAATAGCGTTCATCCTGATGACAAGAACATGGGCATGCTGCGAAGTCATTGCCTTAGACACCTTCAACAACATGTACGAACCTATTATTGGTCCAGCTACGTGTTGTGTGCAGCTTCCGCAATCACACGTACAAGATTGAAAGGCATACTGGGTGATACAGAGTACACTGATGGTTGGGATATAAACAACTTTAACACTCTTACTAATATGCGCTACGCTGTGAAGCCACACAATACAATATTGACAAACACATTTCGGGAGAACATCCTCACAGTAACACAACATAAACGCAACACAACAAATACCCAGAATCCTTTGTATCCGTGACACTCCCTGAATATATTTTACACCCCCACGCCCTTGACCCCGCCCACCTTACCGACGCACGGGGGGGGGGGGGATTATGGGTATTTGTTTTGTTGCGTTTATGTTGTGTTACTGTGAGGATGTTCTCCCGAAATGTGTTTGTCGTTCTTAATTGGTGTGGCTTCAAAGCGTGGCGCATATTACTAAGAGTGTTAAAATTGTTTATATCACAACCATTAGTGTACTCTGTGTCACCCAGTATGCCTTGCAGTCGTGTGCGTGTTGCTGCGGAAGGAACACACAACATGATACTGGACTGACAAGCAGATCGTACATGTTGTAGAAAGCGACAAAGCCAATGGCTTCATAGCACGCCCTATACTTAATATCTGGGTGACTGCAGATAGTAATTCAAGTGATTAATAGCGTTCCAATCCAATCCAATCCAATCCACTTTATTTATATAGCACATTTAAACAACAATAATGTTTCCAAAGTGCTGCACAGCCATGTTAAAAACAATATTATGCTCCACCAATGACTGAATAAAACAAAAAAATTATAAAAATAAAACCAGTAAAAACAGTATAAAAACAAATATGATTAAAAACTATTTTAAAGGGTAAAATCAATTAAAACAGTAAAATAAAAATCAAAGTGTATAAAAAACACAGAGGACAACAGAGGTCAGAGGACCACACAACTCACGTAGTGTTAAAAGCCAAAGAATAAAAGTGGGTCTTAAGACGAGACTTAAAACACTCCACTGTGGAAGCAGTTTGAACATGGAGCGGCAGAGTGTTCCAGAGCTTAGGGCAGACCACAGAGAAGGCCCTGTCTCCCCTGGTCTTAAGTCTGGTCTTGGGCACCACGAGCTGGAGCTGGCTCTCGGACCTCAGAGCGCGCGCAGGGATGTAAATTTGGATGAGGTCCGAGATATATTGAGGTGCAAGTCCATGTAAAGATTTAAAAACAAACAGCAATGTTTTAAATTCAATTCTAAAATGAACAGGGAGCCAGTGCAAACTCTGAAGAATTGGGGTTATATGGGCCCCTGTTAAAAGTCGTACTGCCGCGTTCTGGACTAACTGCAACCGGGAGAGAGCTTTTTGGCTAATGCCAGCATAAAGTGCATTGCAGTAGTCCAGGCGACTTGAAATAAAAGCATGCACGACTTGTTCAAAAAGGTTAAAAGATAAAAACGGTTTAACCTTTACTAAAAGACGAAGGTGATAAAAACACGATTTTAAAACGCCATTGATTTGTTTGTCTAGTTTAAAATCGCTGTCTATAGTGACGCCAAGGCTGGTGACTTTGGGACGCACATAATTTTGCAATGGTCTCAAGTCAGTAAGGGCCGGACCAAAAACTAAAATTTCCATTTTTCCCTCATTCATTATTAAAAAATTCTGGGCTAACCAAGCCTTGACGTCACATAGACAGTTAAGAAGGGGTGTAAGGGGGCCGTGGCTTTTTGAAATCGGCATATAAATTTGGCAGTCATCTGCATAAAAGTGATATATTAGAAATAGCGACAGCAGAGGATGAATGTCCCACAACAGGAGGATACAGAAAAATAAGGAGCTTATTGACCACGGCAAAAGCTACAAAGAGGGACGCGCAAGTGTTTCTTAAAAATATCTCCAAGAGGGAGGAGATAAAGAGCGAACAGGATGGGGCCTAAAATAGAATGGGGTTCCCTATTTTCTCCTTCGCTTAATGACACGAGTCCTAAAAGGCTCTTTGAATGGCAAAGAATACCGAACCCAGAACCATGTATATCAAATATTCCCGGATGATTCAACCGCCACCCGCCCGAATCTAATTAAAATCAATTTTTTCGTCATGTCAACCGTCCGACCCGAGGTTTAACCGCATTAGTGCATAGTGTAATGCTGAGTGTGACCAGTGGATGGCAGCTACACATTAGATATATGTGTTGACTGCAGGTTGTCGCCTGTTCAATAAATGACGTTAGCCAGCCCAAAACTTTGATGTTTCACTGAGAATATGGAAGATTACACACAGTGTCAAAAATGTTGAAGTATGACTTTGGTAGGCTACAAAGCTCCTCCGCTTGATGGATAGTCGCCATATTATGGCTACCGTGGTCAGACGTGCTGTGCTTCAGCATATAGGTATTATTATGGTGGGTTTATATAAGTACCCCAAAACGGCACCTATAAGGAGACTTAATCTGGCACTTTGTTCTTACCTATTGGTTACTGTTGTTGTCTATTTGGTATCTGCATAAGTCCCAAAAATGTTCGCGCGTCCGTCTTTGTAGCTTTTGCCGTGGTCAATAAGCTCCTTATTTTTCTGTATCCTCCTGTTGTGGGACATTCATCCTCTGCTGTCGCTATTTCTAATATAAAGTAGCATACGGTACTAATTTATAGCTGTGAGTAGACTCGCTATGGAAGTGCTAAAAACTACCGGTACAACAAAGATGTTGGGGGAAAAGAGGCTCTCGAAGGGGAGCCACGTAAATAAGACCGTCCCACAAAATGACGCATCCTGAAGAAACTGTCAGAAAGATAGTTTTGATCATGTTACGCCTATACTGGCTCACCTGCACTGGCTTCCTGTGCACTTAAGATGTGACTTTAAGGTTTTACTACTTAAAATACTTCACGGTCTAGCTCAATCCTATCTTGCCGATTGTATTGTACCATATGTCCCGGCAAGAAATCTGCGTTCAAAGAACTCCGGCTTATTAGTGATTCCCAAAGCCCAAAAAAAGTCTGCGGGCTATAGAGCGTCTTCTATTCGGGCTCCAGTACTCTGGAATGCCCTCCCGGTAACAGTTCGACATGCTACCTCAGTAGAAGCATTTAAATTCCATCTTAAAATGTATTTGTATACTCTAGCCTTTAAATAGACCCCCTTTTTAGACCAGTTGATCTGCCGTTTCTCTTCTTTTCTCCTCTGCCCCCCTTTTCCTTGCGGAAGGGGGGACACAGGTGTTGCCCACATATGCGGCCCTCTCCAAGGTTTCACATCAACGTCCCACTGGGGTGAGTTTTTCCTTTCCCTCATGCGGATGTCGTTGTGGCTTGTGCAGCCCTTTGAGACACTTGTGATTTAGGGCTGTATAAACAAACATTCATTGATTGATTGTCTGTAAAACATCATCTATGCAACATTTTGACCAAAGAACCACCATCACATGTTATGTAGACCAGTGCGATTGGTACCGGGCCGCAGAAGAATTTTTTATTAATTTTAATTATTTTTTAATTGAAAAAAAAAAAAAAAATAAAATAAAAATGTTTTTTTAATTAAAACGACATAAAAAACACAAGATACACTTACAATTAGTGCACCCACCCCAAAAAAACCTCAATTTTTCATGACAATAGCCTCCCTTTTTCATGACAAAGGAACTTTTTTTCTTGAAGAAAAAGCTTCAATAATGGTAAATGAGTACATTCAAGGTACCGTATTTTTCGGATTATAAATTGCTCCGGAATATACGTCGCACCGGCCGAAAATGCATGATACAGAAGGAAAAAAACATATATAAATCGCACTGGAGTATAAGTCGCATTTTTGGGGGAAATGTATTTGATCAAATCCAATACCAAGAATAGACATTTGAAAGGCAATTTAAAATAAATAAAGAATAGTGAACAACAGGCTGAATAAGTGTACGTTATATGATGCAATTAACGTAACATATTATGGTAAGAGTCATTCAAATAACTATAATATATAAAACATGCTATATGTTTACCAAACAATCTGTCACTCCTAATCGATAAATCCGAGGAAATCTTCTTCCTCGATGTCGCTTCTGAACAACTCTGCTAACTCCAAAAGGTATGCGCCGCTTCCTTTTGTCGTTTTCTGCTGCATATTTCACTACGTCCAGCTTGTAATCTGCAGTACATGATTTCCTTTTAGGTGCAATTTTTGTTCAGCCCTTCTCAGTTTCTATAAGTTACCGCCAACGATGAAATTATCTATTTTAATAGCTATGGCAGTAGCATATAGCATATAGCAGTTAGCATTCCATGACCCACAATGCACTTCTGCCATGACCCTCCCCCGCCGGATTCTTATTGGTTGACGTGTGTGTGACGATTGCTGAAATTTTCTTTGTCTCTTCCACAAATGAGATAAATAATATTATTTGATATTTTACGGCAGGGGTCAGGAACCATTTTGGCTGAGAGAGCCAAAAAGCCAAATATTTTAAAATGTATTTCCGTAGGAGCCATATAATATTTTTTTTTAAAACTGAACACAACTAAACGCGTGCATTTTTAAGTAAGACCAACATTTCTAGAGTAAAATACGTCTCTTATTCTTTGTAATAACATTGTTATTCTGAAGCTAACTGTGGAGGGGGCGTGGCCCGCGGGCCTGCAGCAAACTGGGGTGTGCCAGGACCGGCCTCGAAATCAGCGAGAGCTGCGTAGGTGGCCCACCTGAGCCTTGTTATCTAATCACCTGTTGCTCTGTTATAACCAGCAGCCAGGAAGAGAGACGGGGTTGGGGCTGGAGCCAGAGCCAGAGAGAGAACAAAATAGAAAAATACAATTGCTGGAAAGCAACTGAGAGACTTATTGAAAAATAAAACAATAGTGTAACCCTGAAACAGGCTCTCATGTCGGTGCTTGGTGGTCTGAAGAATCCCCAGGAGGACAAGCCCCACACTAACCAATAATAAATAAATAACTTCTTAACGCAACTTCTTGAACAAGTGCGGTAGTAAACGGATGGATGGACTAAAAATGCATGAGAATGTTTTATGTTTTGAACATTATTTTTAACACAATACAAGTGGAATTATTCATTACTTATCATGTTAAACAATGTCAGCTCAGATTTATTCGAGAGCCAGATGCAGTCATCAAAAGAGCCACATCTGGCTCGCGAGCCATAGGTTCCCTACCCCTGTTTTACGGTAATGTGTTAATAATTTCACACATAAGTCACTCCCGAGAATATGTCGCACACCCCGGCCAAACTATGAAAAAAACTGCGACGGGAGCTGCCATTCAAGGCCCTTACCACGACCCGTCAGGAGAAAGGGTGAAGTGTCTTGCTCAAGGACACGACAGACGTGACGAGGTTGGTAGAAGGTGGGGATTGAACCAGGAACCCTCAGGTCGCTGGCACGGCCACTCTCCCAACCCGCGCCACGCCGTTCCCTATAATAATGATACTATTCTCATATTATAAATGGTCTTATGTAACATCTTCCACTTTAACTCTCACAATTTCTTTCATTTCAGTGCAGTGCAGCCAACACTAATGACAGCCCATTAAATTTAATTTCCATATTAAGTGAAACTGTGTTAGAATATATTCAACACACGTCATCTTTTTTTCCTTCTTTGTCTTCACTAACTTTTTCTGCACTAAATATCTCTTGCTACCGAACATTTTGACTTAAAGAACTATTGGGTGCCCATTTGTAAAGTATTTGTCCTGTGGTTAGTTGTGTCAAAGTGAATAATATTCAGACAAACAGTGGGCTGCACTCTGTGCCCTCATTTAAAACTCAGCACTGCCTTTAGACAACAGCCTAACAGGAGATCTTTGTAGTTAACTTCAAAGCGCTTCCTAAGAGGGGACTGTGCAGGGAAGCGGAAACCATGGACGATGTATAGTAAAAAAAAAAAATGACACGACTTATGTACCTTTCTTGGCTGTGACAGCTTCCTGCGAGCCGGGCGGTGCGTTCATGTCCCCGATGCCTTCGAAGTAGACATATTTCTTTACTGTGATGAGGTTGGGTGCAAACTTCCATACGTCTTCGCGGTCATCAATGATGCAGACCATTGAATCCCCACAGGGGAAAAGATTCCTGTTCGGACAATGGAGGGAATTCAGCTTGATGACGCCATGTGTTTGCATTTACATCAGGGGTGTCAAACTCAAATACAGAGTGGGCCAAAATTTAAAACTGAACAAAGCCGCGGGCCAAGGTTGAACAAATTAACCTTTTAATAGGGACCCAAACAAGTTTTGCATTCAACATTGAACAAGCAAGGCTTATATACAGTAACTTTATAGTGACATGCAAAATCAAGATTCAAATAATAATAATAATAATTAAAAAATATCAATGGCATATCAAATATAATTTAAATACAAATTTAATGCCTCTTTTCTATTTGCAGCCTTCTGAGGTAAATATCAAAATATATTGTAGCGTCCCGAAAGAGTTAGTGCTGCAAGGGATTCTGGTTAGTTGTTCTGTTGTGTTTATGTTATGTTACAATGCAGATGTTCTCCCGAAATGTGTTTGTCATTCTTGTTTGGTGTGAGTTCACTGTGTGGCGCATATTTGTAACAGTGTTAAAGTTGTTTATACGGCCACCCTCAGTGTGACCTGTATGGCTGTTGACCAGGTACGCCTTGCATTCACTTATGTGTGTAATAGCCGCATATATTATGCGAGTGGGCCTGCACGTTTGTATGGAGGAAATGCGGACGTGACGACAGGTTGTAGAGAATGCTAAAGGCCCTCAATATTGTTGTCCGGGTAAAAATCGGGAGAATGCTTGCCCTGGGAGATTTTCAGGAGGGGCACTGAACTTCGGGAGGATTGGCAAGTGTGAGAAATTGAGGTGTTACAGTGGCACCGCTGCTGTGTAATAACGGCGGGCCAGCTGTAATGTTAATTTGATATTGCCTCAAGAGCCAAATTAAATTACATGGCGGGCCAAAATTGGCCCGCGGGCCAGAGTTTGACACCCATGATCTAAATGGAGGAAATTCCCACCTAAGATTCCCAGTCTTAGAATAGGGGTCGATGCATTCGTCTCTCGAAAGGATGCGGTGGGAGAACAGCTTCGTTTCAGGGTCCAAAAAGCCTAAGAAAACGACATTAAAAGAGCATATGAGCACATTGAGCCTGATAAAAACCATCCTGCTTTAACCATTTCAATCCTTTCACAAGCGCTTTCTCATTCCTGACGGGATATACATCAAGCACACAGCGGCTGCAATGAACCTCACCGGGCTCACCTCATCACAGGGAGTAGTAAATTTCAATTCCAAAGGCATCAAACATTCATCATATGGCGGCAAAATAGTGCTGGACCGGGGTTATATACTGTACCGTGTGATAAAGCATGGCTGGCCTGCCTCAAGTTAATCTAACACTCAATCACAATTTTGCTGAGGTTTTCATATTTGAAAGTTTTGGACTATTTCCTGTCGGACTGGTGGAGAAAGAGGAAAAAAATGGAAAATACACATGAAGGTGTAATTTATGCTCTTGATAAATCCGAATCTGATGGCTGGATTGATCTATAGCAGTTGTTCTCAAATGGGGGTACGCGTACCCCTGGGGGTACTTGTAGGTATGCCAAGGGGTACGTGAGATTTGTTAAAAATATTCTAAAAATAGCAACAATTCAAAAATCCTTTATAAATATATTTATTGAATAATACTTCAACAAAATATGAATGTAAGTTCATAAACTGTTAAAAGAAATGCAACAATGCAATATTCAGTGTTGACAGCTAGATTTTTTTGTGGACGTGTTCCATAAATATATTTCTTTTTTGTGAAGAAATGTTTAGAATTAAGTTCATGAATCCAGATGGATCTCTATTACAATCCCCAAAGAGGGCACTTTAAGTTGATGATTACTTGTATGTGTAGAAATCTTTATTTATAACTGAATCACTTATTTTTCAACAAGTTTTTAGTTATTTTTATATCTTTTTTTCCAAATAGTTAAAGAAAGACGACTACAAATGAGCAATATTTTGCACTGTTATACAATTTAATAAATCATAAACTGATGACATAGTGCTGTATTTTACTTCTTTATCTCTTTTTTTAACCAAAAATGCTTTCCTCTAATTAGGGGGTAGTTGAATTAAAAAAAAATTCACAGGGGGTACATCACCGAAAAAAGGTTGAGAACCACTGATCTATAGCTAACCATACTGTACATAGAACACAAAAAACTAGCAGAGAGCTCCCCCATATGGACACAAACAGGAAGTACAACTAGCAAAGAAAAAACAAGTTGACTTTATATGCTTATTTGTGTTCCATTGCATCTATTAAACCATCTCCAATTTACAATCTGCAATGTATTTGAAAATATCACAAAATGCCAAAAATTCAGTCAGCCCTTTTAAAATATTGCACTCTGAACACCTTGGGGTATTTTGGGAAATTAACACCACAGTAACACCACAGATTACACGCTTCTGCACTCTGACCGTGTTATCAGATCAGTCATACTGGAAATACTCAAAAAAATGAAAAGATACGTGCTGTTTAACATTCTCAATCCTTATGGAGGACAAAAACACATTTAATGCATTCACTATCGTAAATAAATAGCCAACAAGTGACTCAACAAATTATGTTGCGCTCATTAAACTCTCTCTAAAAACATCCAGAAACTGCCAACATTATCCCATTTACATGTCATTACCTGAAAATGAACCAAGTATGAGTGATATTGTTATTATAACTGCCAATGCAGACAGACTATTTTAGTGGAGCATTGATAGCAGTGAACAAATGTTAGCTTTTGCTGCTATTGCTGACACACTGAGCTTCGTCTCAAACTTGCTAGATGTAAATTCTCGATTACAATTCATGCAGCTCTAAACTGGTAGTAGACAAATGTGGCCATGGTCTGACAGGCTGGTCGACTCTCACATCACCCGAGATGACAAAATATACCCAACAAGAGCTTCCTGCAGGAACCTTTTTTAACTCTCCATGAGGATTGCGATTGAATCATCATCTGAACCGAATTATGTGAGCGTCCCGTCGGTCGGCATCCCAGCAAGTGTGGAAATATTACAGTGTTTCAGTGTTTGTTTTGTTCTGGTTAGTTTGTATGTTTAGCACCGAGCAATGCAGCGGATGCTAGCGTCACAATGAAACTGCATCCATCAGTTGGCTTCTAAAATGTACGTATTGCTCATCCTCTTTGTTTTCGGGCTCAAAAATATAAGGTCCTGTAACATAATTTTTCCAAAAGTAATCTTTGTTGGCTCTAGCAAAGTTTGCTTGATTAGCAGTGTTGTTGATGGGAAAGGGATCTTTGGTTCCTAGCGCGATGTCACGCGATCTTGTGACGTTTTTATCTCTCAAATGGCTTGGTAGTCTCCATGAGATTGATACAATGTTGATTATTTTTATTTATTTGCAAACTTTGGAAGTCTTTTGGTGTCATAAATGGTAAATGAGTTATACTTGTATTAGGGATGTCCCGATCCAGGTTTTTGCACTTCCGATCCAATACCGATATTGTTTTTGCACTTCCGATCCGATACCGATACTGGCCTATCCGAGCATGTATTAAAGTTTGAAGTTATTTAGCCTACTTAGTGGTCAGATTCATGCTGAAAAGGATTTTAGTACTCTTGATAACAACTATCCAGCTGAATTAGGTGAGTTTGAATAATACACAATAGTTGGTATTCAAGGATAAACACAAAATATCAAAAATTATACATGACAAACAGAAATGGCATCATTAAATAGTAAAAAAGTGAACAGTATAAAGTGCAAATAATGCTTTAAACATTACTAAAAAAAGCAAAACACACAAACAACCTGAGTGGGATAAAATGTCTATAACTCAGCATCAATACTTGTTTTTGAACAAGTGTAAACTTAAAATATATATATATATATATATCTACACACTCCCTTCAATTGTTTGCCCCAGTCAGGGGGGGGCAAACAATTGAAGTCCAAGCATAATGGGGAG
Source organism: Nerophis ophidion (assembly GCF_033978795.1). NCBI lineage: Eukaryota > Metazoa > Chordata > Actinopteri > Syngnathiformes > Syngnathidae > Nerophis > Nerophis ophidion. The sequence continues at coordinate 18,864,742 of NC_084614.1, read as the reverse complement.
ATTCTTTTTAACAAAGACAAGCACTTCAAGATGCTCAGGTGTCAGCCTGCTCCTGTGTTCATCTATGATGAGTGCTAAAAAGCCTCTCACTCTAAAGAGTCATTAAAATGTCTTACAACTTTACCACCACGCTTGACTTTATTGTGGCATGTTTTGCACTCCACCTCTTCATCTTTTTCATTTTGTAGGATAAGATAATCCCACACAGCTGACATTTTTACCGTAACTTTTAATTCACACGGCGGTCTGAACGGTTAGAACGCAGACCTGTGGGTGTTTTGAAGGTGTTCTGGAAAATGCGGAACGGAGTTTAGGGAGTAGCAGAAGAGTGGAATGTATTATTTAAACTGGTGTTGGAAAACACGGACCGGAGTTTTTTTTTAAAAACTGGATCTGGATATTGTGGCATGTTTTGCACTCCACCTCGTAATCTTTTTCGTTTTGTAGGATAAAATAATCCTACACAGCTGACATTTTTACCGTAACTTTTAATTCACACGGCTGTCTGAACGGTTAGAACGCAGACCTGTGGATGTTTTGAAGGTGTTATGGAAAATGTAGAACGGAGTTTAGGGAGCAGCAGAAGAGTGGAATGTATTATTTAAACCGGAGTTTTTTTAAAAACTGGATCTGGATCGGCATTTTCCCCATGGCTTTTTGATACGCATTTTTTGGCACATATCGGCGGCCGACCCGATCCAAATATCGGATCGGGACAACCCTAACTTGTATAGCGCTTTTCTACCTTCAAGGTACACAAAGCGCTTTGACACTATGTCCACATTCACCCACACACATTCACACACTGATTGCAAGAGCTGCTTTGCAAGGCCCTAACCGCGACCCGTTAGGGGCAAGGGTGAAGTGTCTTCCTCAAGGACACAACGGACCTGGCGAGGTTGGTACAAGGCGGGGATCGAATCAGAAACCTGAAGGTTGCTGGTACGACCACTCTCCCAACTGCGCCACGCCGCTTCAATATAGCGGCAACTTGTTTTTCCACTCTACTGGTACTTGTATACCACCACCACTACTACTGCTACTACTACTAATAATAATAACAACAGGTAATGAGACAGCAAATTACCCGCAATTGTATGTGCATAAAGGCGACTCCCAAACGTGAAGACGTGCAACTCGTACAATTTGGCAATTTTCTCCAGGAATTCCTTGCAATGTGGGCGTAGTCGTGTGTGGAGCATTGGCTCTCCTCGCCCCAGCTGGAAGTGAAAAATGCCCTGCAGGAAAAATCAGAGCATCAAAGCGTTGGCTCTTGTAAAATAAACTCGATGTGTGTTGTGAAAAGTACCTTATTTGACATCTGCTGGCAGTGTTGATCGGTGGTGTGAATGAGCGTCTGGTCCAAGTCCACCATCAGGACCAGTTTTCTGTTGCGGTGCAGCCTCTGCTGGTCCTCCCGGCCAAGCTGCTCTGCTTGCTGTTTGGTTGGAGAGGGAAAAATCCCTTAATGACCGTTATATTAGACCACAATATAAATCAATCAAAGTTTATTGCTCCCATTGGGTTGAGTTTTTTCTTGCCCTGATGTGGGATCTGAGCCAAGTATGTATTTGAAATTGCCTTTCAAAGGTCTATTCTTGGTGTTGGTTTTTACCAAATAAATTTCCCCAAAAAATGCGACTTATACTCCAGTGCGACTTATGTATGTTTTTTTCCTTCTTTATTATGCATTTTCGGCCGGTGCGACTTATACTCAGACAAGTACGGTAGACGCATTGTGGGTTTCCTGGACGTTGTCTACATCGCTAAAAGAAAAATCTAAGGAAGAGAATTCCTCTGCCATCTTCCACTAGTGCTTTTTGTAAATAAATTGCCCGCTCTAAAATTCCCTCTTCTCTTCTCCGACTCTCTCGTCGTCATTTGGGATGTCTGTTGTGATTTCCTTTCCTAGATCGATGACCCACCTCTGATTGGCCTGTCCGTAATGTTTTGCCCCAATCTTAACCAATCGTGACACATCATAGTAAACCAACCAACCAACGACTTTCTTATCCGTAAACCAACCAATCGTCATTGATGTTTCCCATATACAGTGGGGCAAAAAAGTATTTAGTCAGCCACCTATTGTGCAAGTTCTCCCACTTAAAATGATGAGAGAGGTCTGTAATTTTCATCATAGGTACACTTCAACTGTGAGAAACAGAATGTGAAAAAAAAAATCCAGGAATTCACATTGTAGGAATTTTAAAGCATTTATTTGTAAATTATGGTGGAAAATAAGTATATATATATATATATATATATATATATATATATATTCACACATACAGTATTTGCTTTGCGTTACAGGTTTTTACTCACTTTTGGTCTCTCCTACAAGGTCTATTCGAATTAGACGATTACATCCACATGAGTCATGGCCAATTATGCAAATTAAGACAATGATGTCATCTATTCCAGGGTTTCCCGCGGCGGTTTGTTGCTATCCAAAGCCTAAACTAACGTCTTAACAAGCTCCTCCGCTTAGTTCTGCCTCTGCCTCTCTCAATATGTCTTTGCAGCACCCAGCATTGTCCCACCCACAGAACCATCTGATTGCAGAGCGGTAACAGCCAATCAGCAGTGCGTATTCAGAGCGCATGGAGTCAATGCTCAGGCAGGCAGAGAGGAGAGATGGTCGGGTGAGCAGAAAGGTGTTTAGCAGGTGAGCATAATGCAGCGGACTCTCCCCAAATTATAAAAAACACCTCCCAGTCAACTACTAGTAACATCACTATGAGCCTGGTGACGAACTATAAACAAAAGCGGCAGCTCAGCTTGTTCGTAGTCCTTGAGGTGAAGGCTAATTAACTTTTAGCTAACGTTAGCTCACTGTGCGGTGTGTGTGTGTGTGTGTGTGTGTGTGTGTGTGTGTGTGTTACGGACAGCAAAGCCCTGTCTGCCTTAGAGAAAGACAAGCAATATTGACTTACATTAAAAACTAAGTTATTTCACTTGACTTTTTTCTGTGTTGATTGAGCTTTGTTGAAGCAGCAAAAAACGACATTACGTTAAACGAAGAGTTTCTCTCTCTGGTAGTTGATATAATAATGTAACTGCTTCATAAAGCCTACATGAATCCATGGTGTTAAGGGATGAATAGTCTCTCCTATTGCCATTGTACTATATTTTCAGCTATAGTTACATTAATCATTGGTAATGTAGCAGTCCAGTTTTGAATGGCAGGGTCCCCGCTATCCCGTTGATAAAAATATAACATTTACATCATAAAAATCAACTACAGGCTTCCCAAATGCTGTAATAAAATACGCACGATGAGTTGAGCATATGTCAGCATATGGCCCGACTTTTAACTCTTTTTTTTCCTAACACTTATTGCAAACGCTTACATAGAGTAAGTCATTAATTTGACTTTGTAAGTCATTATTTTGACTTAGTAAGCCATTATTTTGTCATTATTTTGACTTAGTAAATTACTAAGTCATAATAATGACGTACTTAGTATCTCAGGTAACTAGGACTGTTTTGTTTTTACTTTACGGAAAAAATATACAGATATATATCGTATATCGCCATTCAGCAAATGGACCGGAAAAACACAACCAAAAGTTGTAGGCTTCTTCACGCAACGAATGTGGTATCAAAAAATAATTTTCATTCATTTGCAATAAAAAGACACTTTTCTGGTGTAGTGTTGCCATTTTAGGCAAATGTAATGAAACTAGTGGATAATTTAACCTAGATCATTTTAACACTGAAAAAAAAAAAAAAATGACACAAAATGTCCCTGTGATGTATATCATATAATAAGAATAATGCACACAAAGAAGAAAAAAAACAGGTACCACTGTCACATGCCTCACCTCAGAGCTGACCATCAACTCCGGCACACTGTGCACCATGGAGACTGTTGCCGTGGAGATGGGAGTTTGCTGGTTCCCATTTGTGCTCTGCAGCCTGAGAGACAGCCAAAGAGAGAGAGTGGGTGTCATGCTTTTTGCCGGTGTCTATTACGTCCTTGAACACAAGGTGACTCAGAAGAGAAACGCTTTTGAGTTGGAGGTGTTTCCAATTGAATTTGGCGAGATTCGAGCTAAATGATTTATTACCACAATATTGTCTTCTGGCGCCACCTGAGGGTATGATCTCAAAATGAAGGCAGAGCAAATACTATTAGCTACAATAACGGACTCAAGCAGCTGGCTTAGCAATCAACTTGATGCATCACAAACTCAGTTGACAATATGTGTAAACAAACATTGCTTGTTTTTGTTATTATATTTCCTTACTGAGTCAGGTCTTGTCCACATTCAGCACATAAGCCTTTCATCACTATAGGGTGGTTGCATCCTAATATTCTGACGATGACACCCCTGGAAAAATAAAAACACACAAAAAGACAGTACAAATTTAGTAAGTGTTGACAGTGATGAATATGAGCATAAAACTAGGTCTGGGCGATAAAACTATATGATTATATCTTACGACAGACACGTAAGTTATATAAAATAAAAATAAAAATTTTCTTCGCCGTAAGAGACCCGGAAGTTGCGAAGCCAAGAAGTTAGTGAAGCAAGGTTGGTTGCATGAATAAAGACAATAGCTCTTTGGTAACCGAGCAAGGGGTTCTGGGTATTTGTTCTGTTGTGTTTATGTTGTGTTACGTTGCCGATGTTCTACCGAAATGTGTTTGTCGTTCTTGTTTGTTCACTAAGGGTGTAACGGTACACAAAAATTTCGGTTCGGTACATACCTCGGTTTAGAGGTCACGGTTCGGTTCATTTTCGGTACAGTAAGAAAACAAAGAAATATAATTTTTTGGGTTATTTATTTACCAAATTTGTAAACAATGGCTTTATCCTTTTAACATTGGGAACACTATAATAATTCTGCCCACGTTAATCTGCCTCAATTTGTTGCTTTGATTAAATAAAATGACAAAACTTTTCTTCTACATATAAAAAGTGCAACATTAAACAGTTTCAAGTCAACTCATCATGCTTGATTTATCACAGCATTTGGGAAGCCTGTAGTTGACTTTTCTTATGTAAATGTTATATTTTTGTCAACATGTGATAGCAGGGACCCTGACATTCAGAACTAGGCTGCTACATTACGTATGATTAATGTAACTATAGCTGAAAAATAGTACAATAGCAATAGGAGAGACTATTCATCCCGGAAATCTATGGAGTTTATGTTAGTTCATGTGAAATAACAGACAGACAGGGCTTTGCTGCCCCTAGCACACGCACACACACACACGCACGTACTCACACGCACGTACACACACCCAAACACAGCAAAATGAGCTAACGTAACGCTAAAAGCTAATTAGCCTTCACATCACCTCAAGCCAGAACTGTGAACTGCAGTTTAAGTTTTTAAAATGTCAACGGGCTCATACTGAGGTTTGTAATAGTTGTGACTGGAAAGTGTTTTTTATAATTTGGGAAGTGTACGATGTCCGCTGCTAAACACCTCTGCTCGACAATGAAGCATTTACAACATGCGTTCTGAATACGCACTGCTGATCGGCTGTTACATGGCTCGGAATACGCACTGCTGATTGGCTTTGTATGTAACCAATCAGATGGTTGTGTGGGCGGGCCAATGCTGGGTGCTCACTGCTCAGACAGAGGCAGAAAGCAGAGCAGCTTGTTAAGACTTTAGATACAAACTCGTTTGATACACCCTCGTACCGAAACGGTTCAATACAAATACACCTACCGTTACACCCCTAGTGTTCACAGTGTGGCGCATATTTGTAACAGTGTTAAAGTTGTTTATACGGCCACCCTCAGTGTGACCTGTATGGCTGTTGATCAAGTATGCCTTGCATTCGCTTGTGTGTGTGAAAAGCTGTTGGTATTATGTGACTGGGCCGGCAAGAAGATGGAGTGTCTTTGAGGTATTTTGGCGCTCTGCACTTCTCACTACTTCCATGTACACAGCGGCGTTTTAAAAAAGTCATAAATTATACTTTTTGAAACCGATACCGATAATTTTCGATATTTCATTTTAAAAAATTTATCGGTCGATGTTATCGGACATCCCTAGACACAACAAATATCGATGTCGAACAATATAAACTACTTATATCGCGATATATCGTTGCCCAGCCCTACATAATAGAAACAGGTAACACTGTCAATTAGGACATAAAAAATATCGATGTCAAACGATATAAACTACTTATATCGTGATAAATCGTTGCCCAGCCCTACATAATATCCATCCATCCATCTTCTACCGCTTGTCCCTTTTGGGGTCGCTGGAGCCTCTCTCAGCTGCATTCGGGTGAAAGGCAGGGTCAGGGTTCCCCACACATTCATTTATTTGTGGGGGCCCGCCACGAAATAATTACGGTCGCCACAAATAGATTTTTCGGCTTTTGACTTGCTCGAAAGCTCATAAAAGCAATGGGACTCTTGTCTGTGAATGGAGCTTGTTGTTACAACTCCGGTGCAGTAGGTGGCGGTAGCCTACTATGCATTGTAACGCCGCCAATTGCACTTAATTCCCCTGGTGGGTCAGAAGAAGATGAAGAAGACGACGACGAAGTAAAGGAATAACGGACCGACCGGACCAAAATACGAGGGTAAGACGTCTTGGCAAACAAGTTCAAAAGTGGTCCGAACCTGTGCAGTGTGAAGCACCGACTCGGATTTCCTTAATTTTTATTTTCAGGACCGAGGCAGACGCACGCAGTAACAGTCACCTGTTACTAGGGTCGGGCGATAAAACAATAACAATATATATCGCGATAGACATGTGATCAATATCAATAGAAAATGGGGTCGATACAAGGTTCGATAATTTCACTGAGTTCTGTTAGAAAAAAATAGGAAGAAAGGCCGATGCGGAACCGCACGGCATTCTGGGGGGTGTAGGCAGAGGAAGGGCTTTGGCCTCTCGACCTATCACGACCAATCTGGGAAATGCTAACAGGAAAAAAAACAAAAAAAGGCAACATCGGCTAGCTGACGACGAGGAATGATACGAAACGGGAATATGAGTGCGGCAGCACGAGAGGAAATTGTAAATAAAAAAGGAAACGTCACGTCACCAGTTTGGCAGTATTTTGTCACAGATGTTCAGACACAAGTTTATTCTGATGTTTACAATATTCTGTAAGACATGTTTGTTTCTGCTTGCTCAATGTGACTGTTATTTATTTGTATATATTGTTACCAATATGGCATTAAAGCCTAAGTTGTACACTACTAATTTCTTAATTACAATACTTTGCACATTTTGTTGGATTAAGCATTTATTTAAAGTCATTATTTGCACATCGACCAGTATTTTCACATATTTGACTGTTTTTCATAATGCTGACCTTGTTCTAAAGGTAAAAAGTTATATTTAAAATAAAAGTATTTAAATTCAGCCTTTTTTCTCCTGGTCTTTATTTAGAATAGTTTTTTTTTTTTATCAATAATTATCGATATCGACTGATATGAAACACTTACACCGTGATATATTTTTTAGTCATATCGCCCAGCCTTACCTGTTACCGCAGTGGTTCTCAACCTTTTTTCAGTGATTACCCCCTGTGAACATTTTTTTTAATTCAAGTGCCCCCTAATCAGAGAAAAACATTTTTGGTTGAAAAAAAGAGATAAAGAAGTAAAATACAGCACTGTGTAGTCAGTTTCTGATTTATTAAATTATTTATCAGTGCAAAATATTGCTCATTTGTAGTGGTCTTTCTTGAACTATTTGGGGGAAAAAAAGATATAAAAATAACTAAAAAATGTGTTAAAAATTAAACAAGTGATTCAATTATGAATAAAGATTTCTACACATAGAAGTAATCATCAACTTAAAGTGCCCTCTTTGGGGATTGTAATAGAGATCCATCTGGATTCATGAACTTCATTCCAAACTTTTCTTCACAAAAAAAGAAATCTTTAACATCAATATTTATGCAACATGTCCACAAAAAATCTAGCTGTCAACACTGAATATTGCATTGTTGCATTTCTTTTCACAGTTTATGAACTTACATTCATATTTTGTTGAAGTATTATTCAATAAATATATTTATTAAGGATTTTTGAATTGTTGCTACTTTTAGAATATTTTTGAAAAATCTCACGTACCCCTTGGCATACCTTCAAGTACCCCATTTAAGAACCACTGTGTTACCATACTGACGAGCTAACGTGTCCAGGTTATAACCCTGTTGTCAATAAAACACACTGAAAGCTAAATTGTGCACTGTCCACTGCAGCAACTGAATGCAATGAAAAGAATAAAATCTGAGCCAACCAGCTGTTAAAATGTTTTCAGGTTAATGTTTTAGCCATTAAAGGCCCTTGATTTCAAGATTTCAACTGTGATCGGGCACAATTAATAAATATATTTCAGTGAATAACTAATTGTTCAAATCTGGATATAAATATGTACATAAAGTGTTGTAATTATATTCCAACTACGCGTTCTTCTTGGTCATCGCCTCCGACACACGCACTTGCTTTTAGCTGCGGGCATTACGCTACAGGCTTTCCTCGCTCTTTCCTGTGTCTCTTTCTCACAGACAAGCAGGCGCACATTCTTACATACGTCACATACGTATATGCCCTCGCCCAGCAGAGAGGTAGCGGCGTGGCAAACGTTAGCTGTGATGCTACCGGGTTGTTGCGATAGAAAGAAGGTGCGAATCTCATAACAAATGAAGGAAGAATTAATTCCAAAGAAAAACAGCACGGGGCCCATCGTCTGGCGGTGGTTCGGCTTCAAGCGGAAATATGTCGAATAGACAACTTTAATTTGTCATGTGTGGGGCACAAGCGTTGTTACCAAAAGTAGCATCACTGCTAATATGTCGCATCATTTGAAAAGTCACCTGCTAATAACTTTAATAAATACAGTTTTGGTAAATTAACTAAGTTGTGATTTCCTTCTTTGAATGAAAGTTTAAATTGTGCATATATTAGTGCAGTATGAACAAGAATGTTTTAATGTAGACACATAGAATCATCATTCTGCTGTGATTATATGTATCCAGTGTTCATTCGAGGGTAAGGCAAAATCCAGAGAAATATATCGTATATCGCGATATGGCCTGAAAATATCGCGGTATTAAAAAAAGGCAATATCGCCCAGCCCTAGGTTACAGCTATTTAACTTACAATCATTAATAATTGCAATGTTGTAGCTACATGAATAAAGTAAATCGCAAAGGGAATAAGCGGTAGAATTATGGATGGATGGAGTAATATTGTAGACATTTAAAATACATTTAAGGAATTATTGTTTTGCAAAGGTTAAAGTTATCTAAATTACAATCATTAATAATTGCAATGTTGTAGCAACATAAAGACAGTAAGTCGAGTAATATTGTAGACATTTAAAATAAATGTAAGGAATTATGTGACGAATGAATGACCGCATCATACAATGTCCCACTTCCGGTTTCAAAATAAGAGCGAACACATGTAACTGCTTAAAATCAAGCGTGGTAATCCCAGTTATTAACGTTTAGCAATTTAAATAATTCATTTTAAAGCATTTATTGACCAATGTTATCGGACATCCCTAGACATAACAAATATCGATGTCAAACAATATAAACTACTTATATCGTGATGAGGGTTGGGTATTGTTTGAATTCGAACGATTCTGATTCTTTGTTTCGATTCTGATTCCTGACGATTCTCGATTCCGATAATTTCTTTAAAAAAAAGTTTAGGATATTTGAAATGAGCTAGCTAACCTACAGTCTTTCTGAATGAAATAGTCTGACATTCACCATCAATTTTAATTCTATTAACTTTTTATGAACTTTACTAAAAATTCCTCAAAGGGCTGTTTTCAACTAGAATATAAATATCAAATCTATGAACTTGAACATTTTCACAGGGGTACACTTTCATCAAGAGAGCTTTATTTTTGAAAACCTCATGAAAACACATTTACACACACAAGTGTATGATGCTGCAGGTACTTAAACATGTTACTGTGCTCCCACTGATGGGCTAACCTGGTGCAGAAAAGCAAATAAACAATAAGAAACAACTTGCAAAACCCAGTCCAGATTAGCAGCAGGTACAGTATAAAATCAGAGACTGTTCTTGTTTAGGAAAATGACCATATCTGCCTTCTCAGGAAGGATGCGTGAGTGTTCTGGACAGATAGTGTCTCCTGTCGAAGACGGGACACGCATTTATTTGTACTCCATGAACTCGGAGGTGCTTCATCATGTTCGACGTGCACCCTCCTAAGCACGAAACAGTCCTGTCGCACGTGTTACATTTCGCCGATATTTAATTTTTTTTTAGTAAAATAAAGCCATATTTTCGACCATTGACGCCCGCTATCCATGCTTGACTGACTCGCTAACAATTCCGGCGGTGGGCGCTTCTTTGTTGGTGTTAAGCGGCTTCTTCTTCTGGGTCGGCGGACGTATTATTTTTTTCCAGTCGGCGGACTGGGTATCGAAACTAGGAATCGAAATTTAAACTTTTGAACGATTCCGGGAGAAATCGGAAAGTTAGTCCCAGTTCCAATCGATACTCGATACTTGATACCCAACCCTAATCGTGATATATCGTTGCCCAGCCCTACATAATAGAAACAGGGGGAAAAAACTAGGTCTGTAAAGGTTAAAGTTGTTTAAATTTCCCTTCCTTTCTGCCTTGATATCTGAGGGGATTACAATCAGAGAGACATTAGGATTGATAAAGACAGAGGATTGATAAACTGATCCGGAAAGCCGGCCAAACTATTGGCTCGCAGTTAGAGGGGTTTGTATCAGTGAGGGACAAGAGGACACTGGACAAACTGCTGGCCATCATGGACAATCCTTCCCACCCACTCCACCAGACCATTGAGGGACAGGCTCCTTCAGCTTCCTTCCCGCACTGAGCGATTCAAGAACTCCTTCATTCCACACTCCACCCAGCTGTATAATCACTCCCCATACAGCAACAGATAATACCCGCCTATTACCTGACACCTTCTATGTCAGCTACTTCTCTTTGTTGTTAATGTCTATATTCTATTTTCTGCTGGATTTACTCTCTTTTTTATGCTGGGGCTGCCAAATATACTGTGATAGTGTACATAGCATTTGGTATATATTGTATATATGTTATAGACATATTATATCTGTATATATTATATACTGTACACATGATAAGTATATGTTGTATATATTCGCAGATATGTTATATTTTACATTGCAATACCTAGTCTATTTATACCTGCATTGTCCTTTCCATCCTTACACTTTCCATCATTGTAACTAAACTACTGTGTTGAACAATTTCCCTTGTGGATCATTAAAGTTTGTCTAAGTCTAAGTCTAATTACATTTTAAGTACAATTATTAAAAACAACTTCTTCAGGTATTTATTTTCAATTAGGACATAAAAAATATCGATGTCGAACGATATAAACTACTTATATCGTGATAAATCGTTGCCCAGCCCTACATAACATCCATCCATGCATCTTCTACCGCTTGTCCCTTTTGGGGTCGCTGGAGCCTATCTCAGCTGGATTCGGGTGAAAGGCAGTGTACACCCTGGACAAGTCGCCGCCTCATTGACGGTTCAACACACATAAACAACATTCACACTCACACACTTGGGCCAATTTAGTGTTACCAAGCAACTTATCCCCAGGTGCACGTTTTATAGAAACAGGGGAAAAAAACTTCTGTAAAGGTTAAAGATATTTAATTTAATATCATTAATAATTGCAATTTTGTAGCTACATAAATAAAGTAAATCGCAAAGGGAATAAGCGGTGTTGGATCCACTATGGATTGAACTTTCACAGTATCATGTTAGACCAGCTCGACATCCATTGCTTTCGGTCCCCTAGGGGAAGAGAGGTGGTCCATACATGCGGTCCTCTCCAAGGTTTCTCATAGTCATCATTGTCACTGTCACTGGACTGGGGTGAGTTTTACTTGTCCTTATGTGGGCTCTACAGAGAATGTCGTTGTGGTTTGTGTTGTGGTTTGTGCAGCCCTTTGAGACACTGGTGATTTAGGGCTATATAAATAAACATTGATTGATTGATTGATTGAAATATGGATGGATGGAGTAATATTGTAGACATTTAAAATAAATTTAAGGAATTATTGTTCTGCAGAGGTTTAAGTTATTTAAATTACAATAATTTATAATTGCAATGTTGTAGCTACATAAATAAAGTAAATCGAGTAATATTGTAGACATTGAAAATAAATGTAATGAATTATGTGACAAATCAATGACCGCATCATACAATGTCCCACTTCTGGTTTCAAAATAAGAGCGAACACATGTAGCTGCTTAAAATCAAGCGTGGTAATCCCAGTTATCAATGTTTAGCAATTTAAATAATTCAGACCTCCTAGTACAGCAGTTCTCAACCTTTTTTAAGCGATGTATCCCCTGTGAACATTTTTTTAATTCAAGTACCCCCTAATCAGAGCAAAGCATATTTGGTTGAAAAAAAAGAGATAAAGGAGTAAAATACAGCACTATGTCATCAGTTTCTGATTTATAAAATTGTATAACAGTGCAAAATATTGTTCATTTGTAGTGGTCTTCCTTGAACAAGTGATTAAATTATAAATAAAGATTTCTACACATAGAACTAATCATCTACTTAAAGTTCCCTATTTGGGGATTGTAATAGAGATCCGTCTGGATTCATGAACTTAATTCAAAACATTTCTTCACCAAAAAAGGAATATTTAACATCAATATTTATGGAACATCCATCCATCCATTTTCTACCGCTTATTCCCTTTTTTGGGGTCACGGGGGGCGCTGGCGCCTATCTCAGCTACAATCGGGCGGAACATGTCCACAAAAAAAATCTAGCTGTCAACACTGAATATTGCGTAGTTGCATTTCTTTTCACAGGTTACGAACTTACATTCATATTTTGTTGAAGTTTTATTCAATAAATATATTTATAAATGATTTTGAGATGTTGCTATTTTTAAAATTTATTTTTTTTTAAATCTCACGTACCCCTTGGCATACCTTCAAGTACCCCCAGGGGTACACGTACCCCCATTTGAGAACCAGTTTTATAGAAACAGGGAAACAAAAAAAATTATCTAAAAGGTTAAAGTTATTTAATTTACAATCATTTATAATTGAAATGTTGTAGCTACATAAATACAGTAAATCGAGTAATATTGTAGACCAGTGGTTCTCAAATGGGGGTACTTGAAGGTATGCCAAGGGGTATGTGAGATTTTTTAAAAAATTTCTAAAAATAGCAACAATTCAAAAATCCTTTATACATATACTTATCGAATAATACTTCAACAAAATATGAATGTAAGTTCATAAACTGTGAAAAGAAATGCAACAATGCAATATTCAGTGTTGACAGCTAGATTTGTTGTGGACATTTTCCAAAAATATTGATGTCAAAGATTTTTATTTTTTGTGAAGAAATGTTTACAATTAGGTTCATGAATCCAGATGGATTTCTATTACAATCCCCAAAGAGGGCACTTTAAGTTGATGATTCCTTCTTTGTGTAGAAGTCTTTATTTATAATTAATTCACTTGTTTATTTTTTAACAACTTTTTAGTTATTTGTATATATCTTTTTTTCAAAATAGTTCAAGAAAGACCACTACAAATGAGCAATATTTTTACACTGTTATACAAGTTAATAAATCAGAAACTGATGACATAGTGCTGTATTTTACTCTTTTTTTTTCAACCAAAAATGCTTTGCTCTGATTAGGGGGTACTTGAATTAAAAACATGTTCACAGGGGGTACATCACTGAAAAAAGGTTGAGAACCACTGTTGTAGACATTTAAAATAAATGTAAGGAATTATGTGACGAATCAATGAGCGCTTCATACAATGTCCCACTTCCGGTTTCAAAATAAGAGCGAACACATGTAGCTGCTTAAAATCAAGCGTGGTAATCCCAGTTATCAATGTTTAGCAATTTAAATAATTCAGAACCTCCCAGTAAACTTAAACCAACAACGCAACGACTTAGCTTCACTAACATATAAGTCATTTATTTTGAAAGCCCAAACAAACTAACACATTGTGCGAGCGCGCTTGATGGCTGTGTACAAAACGAGCTAGCTCGTTAGCCAAGTTAGCATAACACAGCAGCAATGTCTTCCACCTGAACCACAACAGGCCTGAAAAGCGGGCAGCACTCACCCAGGTTGTATGACCTGTCCGGGCTGGCAGCACAGCTCCTTCACCACCCCCGCGCGGTCCGACTTCACCTTCTTCTCCGGGATCCTGGTCGGCGCTGCCCGCTTGTTCGCCACGATGGGGACGCAGAGCGCCAACACGGAGTCCACGTTGACGTGAGAGCCAGGCTTGACTTTCCATTCGAGGAGCCGACAGGGGTGCGTGCCGAACGTGTAGCGGACATCCGACACCTGCACCGCGGGGCCCAGCCTCGATGTATCCCCGCCGCCGCCTGAATCTGCGGGGAGGTCCTCCATCTGCTCCGTGGCCGCGCGAACGCAGAAATATTAGCCTCTAATGGTCCGTTTAAAGTGTACCCGCCACAAATTGGGATTTTAGAAACATTTAAAAACTTTTAAACGACAGGCTGGCGGGGGGAATTAAAAGAAAAGTGCGGGATTTAAAGCCACTGTCGACACGCAGCCTCGTTCACTCTTCCCGCCCGTAAACAGGATGTGGAAACACTGCAGACACGACGACAACTTCCGGCGGTTAAAACAAGAAAAACACGAAGCATAATAGAAATGTTTTTATATTTCATATCGGATATTCATTGTAGTTCATTAAAATTATAGTTTTGTAACACAATATATTGTATTTTTTTTCTAAAATATCAAAAAAAAATATATATATATGTATACATTTCAACAAAAACAAGTCCAACAACAATATAAAACATTACAAAAAAATTATGAAAATAATAATAATAATACATTTTATTTATAAGGTGCCTTTCTGGGCACTCAAGGACACCGTACAAAATCAATACATCCATCCATCCATCCATCTTCCGCTTATCCAAGGTCGGGTCGCGGGGGCAGCAGCCTAAGCAGGGAAGCCCAGACTTCCCTCTCCCCAGCCACTTCGTCTAGCTCTTCCCGGGGGATCCCGAGGCGTTCCCAGGCCAGCCGGGAGACATAATCTTCCCAACGTGTCCTGGGTCTTCCCCGTGGCCTCCTACCGGCTGGACTTGCCCTAAACACCTCCCTAGGGAGGCGTTTGGGTGGCAAAATCAAAACAATAACAATCAAATAGGATAAAAACAACAATAATAACAACAAAGATACAGTTGTGATCAAAATTATTTAACCCCCACACCATGTTGGTGTTTTAGCAAGTTGGACATTTATTCTGTATTTTGTTTATAGTCATATCAAATAAAAATGCATTAAATAGACGAATGCAACGTGAATTACAACATTATATTTTGCCGATTGTATTGTACCATATGTCCCGGCAAGAAATCTGTTTTCAAAGGACTCCGGCTTATTAGTGATTCCTAAAGCCTAAAAAAAGTCGGCGGGCTATAGAGCCTTTTCCGTTCGGGCTCCAGTACTCTGGAATGCCCTCCCGGTAACAGTTTGAGATGCTACCTCAGTAGAAGCATTTAAGTCTCACCTTAAAACTCATTTGTATACTCTAGCCTTTAAATAGACCTCCTTTTTAGACCAGTTGATCCGCCGCTTCTTTTCTTTTTCTCCTCTGTCACCACCTCCCTTGTGTTCTGATCCGATGGCCACGGATGAAGTACTGGCTGTCCAGAGTCAGGACCCAGAATGGACCGCTCGCCTGTGTATCGGTTGGGGACATCTCTACGCTGCTGAGCCGACTCCGCTTGGGATGGTTTCCTGTGGACGGGACTCTCGCTGCTGTCTTGGATCCGCTTTGAGCTGAACTCTCGTGGCTGTGTTGGAGCCACTATGGATTGAACTTTCACAGTATCATGTTAGACCCGCTCGACATCCATTGCTTTCGGTCCCTTGGGGGGGGGGGGGGATTTGTCCACATATGAGGTCCTCTCCAAGGTTCTCATAGTCATCATTGTCACTGGCGTCCCACTGGGTGTGAGTTCTCCTTGCCCTTATGTGGGTTCTTCCGAGGATGTCGTAGTCGTAGTGGTTTGTACAGTCCTTTGAGACATTTGTGATTTAGGGCTATATAAATAAACATTGATTGATTGATATTTTGTAACATACCAAACAGTGTCATTTCTCTTAATATCTCATTGACAAAATGATTCAACCCCTTGAAGATCATAACTCTTAAGAACAGAATTTGAACAAGGTCTTTTCAATCAGGTGTTGAAAACACCTGTAGATGTGATTAGAACCATAACGAGCAACAATTAAACTGATTGAAAAAGACTGTGACGCTCAGCTTCTTGTAGATGGTCAATGGTGTATTTGCAACATGGTGAAGTCCAGGGAGTGGTCAAAGAAGTCAAGAGAGGAGGTAATTTCTCTTCATAAGAAAGGATGTGGATATAAAAAAATAGCAAAGACATTACACATTCCAAGAGACACAGTTGGGAGCATAATTCGCAAGTTTAAAGCTAAAGGCACAGTGGAAACACTACCTGGGCGTGGTAGAAAGAGGATGCTGTGTGCGTACAGTGGTGAAAAACCCCCGGGTAACAGCTGAGGAACTACAACAGGACATTGCAAAAGGGGGGAACGCAGGTTTCGTCCCAGACAATAAAGCGCGCACTACGAGATGAAGGCCTCCATGCCAGAACTCTCAGGCGCACCCCACTTTTGACTAGCAGGCACAAGATAAATAGACTCCAGTATGCCAAAAGTCATCGGGACAAACCCCAAAGGTTTTTGGGAAACTGTTCTATGGAGTGATGAGACAAAACTGGAACTCTTTGGGCCTATGAATCAACGTTATGTCTGGAGGAGAAAAAATGAAGCTTACAAAGAAAAGAACACCTTTCCTACTGTTAAGCATGGTGGGGGGTCAATCATGCTCTGGGGCTGTTTCTCAGCCTCAGGTACCGGGAATCTCCAGCACGTTCAAGGCATTATGAATTCTATTTCCTACCAGGATATATTAGCTGCAAATGTCATGAAGTCAGTGACGAAACTGAGGCTTGGGAGACGTTGGACCTTCCAACAGGACAATGATCCCAAGCATACCTCCAAATCAACATCAGAGTGGTTGCAGAAGAAGGGCTGGAAGACTCTGGAGTGGCCTTCACAGTCGCCAGACCTAAATCCTATAGAAAACCTGTGGTGGGACTTGAAGAAGGCAGTCGCAGCACCCAAGCCCAATAATATGAATGAACTGGAGGCCTTTGCCCAAGAGGAATGGGCTAAAATACCTGTAGATG
Source organism: Nerophis ophidion (assembly GCF_033978795.1). Classification (NCBI taxonomy): domain Eukaryota; kingdom Metazoa; phylum Chordata; class Actinopteri; order Syngnathiformes; family Syngnathidae; genus Nerophis; species Nerophis ophidion. Next base: position 18,847,477 of record NC_084614.1, on the reverse strand, counting down.
GTTGCAAGAAGCTTGTGTCCGGTTATGTATCACATTTGAAGGATGTCATTACTGCCAAAGGGTGTTCTACTAAGTACTAAAGATGCATGTAACTAGAGGGTTGAATCATTTTGTCATTGAGATATTAAGAAAAATTTCCTTTTTTGGCATTTTGTAAAAGCTCGGGCACCCATGGTGGACAGTTTAAATAAGGGGACAGTGAGATGGATGGATGGATGAAGAGGATCTTAGGGAACGTGAGGGCGTGGGCGACATGGATTAGGTCAGAGAGATATGATGGAGAGAGGTTATGGATGGCTTTGAAAGTGAGGAGAATTATTTTAAAGTGAATACGATGTGTGATGGGTAGCCAGTGGAGTTGCTGCAGAACAGGGGTGATGTGCTGGATTGAAGGGGTTCTGGTGATTATCCGGGCTGCAGAGTTCAGTACAAAACAGCACCAGGGGGTTGTAAATTCAAAATAACAAAAATAGAATACAAAAAATATATATACCGGATTTCCTTGAATTGCTGCAGGGCATATAGTATGCGACTGCCTTGAAATACTGCCGGCTCAAACACGCTTCCCAAAATAATTAGCGCATGCTTAGTATTACCGCCTGGTCAAATTTGTGACGTCACGAGTGACACTTCCCCTGTCATCATTTTCAAAATGGAGGAGGCTGATTTCAATACCGGTCATTTGAAATCGTATAAAGGGAAAACGATTAAGAGCTATACAGTAGGATTTAAGGTCCAAGCTTACATCACACTCAAATTTTTACTGCATGCCTTTGGTAAGTGCCGGAGTGAGAAGAGGTGTTAAAATAATTAGCGCATGCTTACTTTTACCGCATGCCTTTGGTAAGCGCAGGAGTGAGAAGAGGTTTTAAATTAATTAGCGAAACGGCGGCAATTCAAGGAAATACGGTATTTAATAAACAAAGTGCAAAGCCATAAGCTCATTCAGAATCATTATCCATCCATTTTGTACTGCTTATTCCCTTTTGGGGTCGCGGGGGGCGCTGGCGCCTATCTCAGCTACAATCGGGCGGAAGGCGACGTACACCCTGGACAAGTCGCTACCTCATCGCAGGGCCAACACAGATAGACAGACAACATTCACATTCACATTCACACACTAGGGCCATTTTAGTGTTGACAATCAACCTATCCCCAGGTTCAGAATCATTAAATAAATTAAAATTTGGAACACAGCATCATCGTTTTCACAGCTTTTTTTGTTGTTAGATGTAGAGAGCGTTTTAATGCAAAGTTCAAAATCTTTTTTAAAGGCACAAAAGACAGGTCGGGTATTGAGAAACTTACATTTATGAATATAAAACTCAGCCAATAGAATAAGGAGGTTGCGAAGGTAGAATTAATTTTCAAATTTTTGTTCATACAGTGTAAAACCAAACATCACAGCTTTAAAACAAAGCACAAATTTGTCATGAATATTGTCCAGGATGAAGCGACAGATGCCCTGTCATAGTGACCGAGTGTTTTCCCAAGCCCCAAACAAGTGGTTAACAGTCTCTGGGTGCATGTTACAAAAGATGCAGGTAACATCAATGTCCTTCTTGTATCTAACCATCACAGTATTTACAGAGTAATAACATGAATGATTTTAAAAGATATCTCTTTGACTTTGTTGGTAAGTAAATACCTGTTAGGAAGGGACCACATTTAGACCCAACAGATATCATTTACAACATTATTGTGGGGTGGCATAGCTCGGTTGGTAGAGCGGCCGTGCCAGCAACTTGAGGGTTGCAGGTTCGATTCCCGCTTCCGCCATCCTAGTCACTGCCATTGTGTCCTTGGGCAAGACACTTTACCCACCTGCTCCCAGTGCCACCCACACTGGTTTAAATGTAACTTAGGTATTGGGTTTCACTATGTAAAGTGCTTTGAGTCACTAGAGAAAAGTGCTATATAAATATAATTCACTTCACTTCACTTTTATTCCAGGGGGCAATTACATAGGACACAGACACACAATCATTTTGGAATAAGCTGCGGATTTTTCTGTTATTTTTCTGATCAAAGCAAAGTTTCCCCACAGCAGTGTCAACTGGATCATTCACATTTTTTACAGCAGAAAGAGGAGGTGTGTAATCTTACATGCTTACTTGTACCGCATGCCTTTGGTAAGCGCAGGAGTGAGAAGAGGTTTTAAATTAATTAGCACCCCGGCGGCAATTCAAGGAAATAAAACAGTGGAAATAAGTGTGTGAATAGCATCTCTATTTCTATTTACTCTCGTGAGCAAATAGAAAAAGACAAGCAGTAGAAATGGATCGTTGGATGGTATATTAGTTAATGATGTTCTTAACGGCGAAAGCGGAAGTGAGTCGGCGGGAACCTTCTTTAAGTTCCCGCCTTCTTTGACCAGTTTGACCAATAGCGTGCTCGTACGGTGACACGTGGTGAAAGGCTGGCCAGGCGGACGTCATTAAGAAGCACTTTTTTTTTTACACGCGAAAGTGGTCACTTTGGACACAAGTTCGTCCGGCGAAGAGGCGTCATTAACTCAGGAAACATGACGAGGAGGATCCAGGGAGCTGTATGTCGCTCACATTTCATTTCGAAGCCGTGTTTTCAAAGTAGCCTAGTCAGCTAAAGTTAGCGAGACGCTAACAAAGGTGCTTAGTGACCAACTGAGTAACATATGCTAATTAGGCGTACGAAGTTGTTTTTTTGCATGCTGTTATGTCTTTCCATCAATTTGGTCATGGTTGTTATTAACTATCTAGTTTGAGAATGTGTAACTAGTCAGCCTCTTTGTCGACAAGAATAATTATCTTATTTATTTGACGTGACTTGACCATCTCGGGCATATATTTGAGACATTGCGTCCCTCGCGTTCAAAACAAAAACAACAAACATGTCCTGGGCTGGCTACGTTGGCCTTGGCTTACACTCCCACCCTCCTTGCCCTCTTTCCTCTCATAACACACGGCAAACACTCCATGAAACTCATGTTATTATAGGAATGTTAGAGCCTGCTTGGGTTCTGCCTTGTTTAAATATCAGGCAAACCACTGCTCGGCTTAAAGTCCACAGTTCACTTTATTTTTTTGCCGGATCGTTACTTACAAATACTTAATAGTTAATGTTGTGCTTTCTTCCCCTCTAGTGTAGATTATGTGTGCAGAATCTTCTCCAAAGACATTCAGACTCCTCGCTGCAGAGCTCCAGACATTTCACTACTCTCAGGTACTAAATGTGAGCCCACACTGTCCCAACTGGATGATAATTAATCTATTTTATTTGACAGGGAAGGCAGACGCGGGGGATTGTTATGGAAGACGCTCGCTGCCGTTGCTGTCGGCGTGCCGGCGGCGACAGGCGTCAAGTACGCCGTGTCGGACCCGAGAGAGAGGAGGAAGATGAGGATAGTCGTCGAAGGCTTTGGCCGTTTTTGCAGGTATGTGTAAAACTGCATAATGAGTGGCGATATAACTAGAGATGTCCGATAATGGCTTTTTTGCCAATATCCCGATACTGTCCCACTCTTAATTACCAATACTGATATCAACCGATATATAAAGTCGTGGAATTAACACATTATTATGCCTAATTTTGTCGTGATGCCCCGCTGAATGCATTAAATCAGGGGTGTCAAACTCAAATACAGAGTGGGCCAAAATTTTAAACGGAACAAAGCCGCCGGCCGAGGTTGAACAAATTAACCTTTTAATAGGGACCCAAGCAAGTTTTGCATTAAATATTGAACAAGCAAAGCTTGTATAACTTTAGTGACATGCAAAATCCAGTTTTAAACTATAATAATGATAATAAAAAAAATATCAATGGCATATCAAATAAAATTTAAATACAAATTTTATGCCTTTTTTTCTATTTGCAATCTTCTGAGGTAAATATCAATTTTTTTCCACAGGCTAATAATAAATTTGAAAATAAAATAATAATGAATGAACCAAACATTCAAGCCTTGAAGTAGCAAGAGAAAATGCATGAATAAAACGTTAATTATTGGTCAGTTTGCTGGAAGTTTTCCGTTAGAGTTAGTGCTGCAAAGGATTCTTGGTATTTCTTCTGTTGTGTTACGGTGCGGATGTTCACACAAAATGTTTGTCATTCTTGTTTGGTGTGGGTTCACAGTGTGGCGCATATTTGTAACAGTGCTAAAGTTGTTTATACGGCCATCCTTAGTGTGACCTGTATGGCTGTTGACCAAGTATGCCTTGCATTTACTTGTGCGTGTGTGTAAAAGCCACAAATATTATGTGACACGCTGTTAGTATGGAGGAAAAGCAGACATGACGACAGGTTGCAGAGAACGCTAAAGGCAGTGCCTTAAATGCACACCCCCAATATAGTTGTCCAGGTGGAAATCGGTAGAAATTCGGGAGAATGGTTGCCCCGGGAGATTTTCGGGAGGGGCACTGAACTTCACGAGTCTACCGGGAAAATTAGGAGGGTTGGCAAGTATGAGTATTAGCGGTGAATGCTGTGTTACAGAGGCACCGACACTGTATAACACCGGCGGGCCAGCTCTAATGCTAAATTGATATTGCCTCAAGGGTCAAGTTAAATTACACGGCAGGCCAGATTTGGCCCGCGGGCCAGAGTTTGACACTCATGCATTAAATAATGTAACAAGGCTTTCTAAAATAAATCAACTCAAGTTATGGGAAAAAAATGCCAACATGGCACTGCCATATTTATTTTTGAAGTCAAAAAGTGCTTTTTTTTTTAAACATGCCTCAAAACAGCAGCTTGGAATGTGGGACATGCTCTCCCTGAGAGAGCATGAGGAGGTTGAGGAGGTTGAGGTGGGGTTGTGGGGGGTGTATATTGTAGTGCAGGGGTAGGGAACCTATGGCTCTCGAGCCAGATGTGGCTCTTTTGATGACTGCATCTGGCTCTCAGTTAAATCTCAGCTGATATTGTTTAACACGATAATTCCGCTGGTATACAATGTGTTAAAAATCAGGTTCAAAATATAAAACATTCTCATGCATTTTAATCCATCCATCCGTTTTATACCGCACCTGTTCAAGAAGTCCCATTAATGGTAAGAAGTATTTTATTTATAATTGGTTGGCTTCAGAATAACAATGTTATTTATTTAAAATAATAGACGTATTATACTCTAAAAATGTTTGTCTTACTTAAAAATGCACGCAATTAGTTGTATTCAGTGTTAAAAAATATTATATGGCTCTCACAAAAATACATTTTAAAATATATGGCTTTCATGGCTCTCTCAGCCAAAAAGGTTCCCGACCCCTGTTGTAATGTCTTGGAAGAGTTAGTGCTGCAAGGGGTTCTGGGTATTCGGTCTGTTTTGTGTATGTTGTTATGGTGCGGATGTTCTCCCGAAATGTTTGTCATTCTTGTTGGGTGTGGGTTCACAGTGTGGTGCATATTTGTAACAGTGTTAAAGTCGTTTATACGGCCACCCTCAGTGTGACCTGTATGGCTGTTGACCAATTATGCCTTGCATTCACTTGTGTGTGTGAAAATCCGCAGATATTATGTGACTGGGCTGGCACGCTAAGGCAGTGCCTTTAAGGTTTATTGGCCCTCTGTTTCTCTCTCGGCGGCGTTTTTAAAAAGTCATACATTTGAAACTGATACCAATAATTTCCAATATTACATTTTATAGCATTTATCGGCCGATAACATCGGCAGTCCGCTATTATCGGACATCTCTAGTTACAACATTTTGGCCCACTAATGTAGCTTAAAAAGCAGTGGGGGGCCGTGCCTTTCCCACCTATGCCTTAAGTGATGTCCGACTTCACGGATTACCTTTCAAAAAACCATCATTGATGTCACCATATGACCATTGCTGGAGAAATACTACACAGAAACACATTTACGCACTACTGCAAATTGTACAAAATAGGTTATTTTCTGGCGCATATAAAAATCAATAAACCCACATCAGCAATTAAAAAGTATCTTATGTGGTAGTGTCAAAATTTAAATTTGCCAAAAACCATATTCAACGTGGAAAAAATTAAGAAATAAAATATCTGAACTCTCATTTCATCGCCGGGACAGCTGAGCTTGATTCTGGCTCACAAGATGTAGTTTCTCTTTAACTATCCTTCTTGAAAATGGCCTTGCAAATATGTGTTGTCTTGTGTAATCATTAAAGATGCAGACGAGGCGTGTTGGCTGAGTTCTTAAAGTTTACTCCCCAGCGTGCTCATCAAAAACATCCTGCTGCATGTCTACATTCAACAACCTAAACAGGGCTGTTGCACATGCTGGGTAATGGGAGTTCTTATGTTACGTAGCTCGAACGTTACTCTATATATATATATATATATATATATATATATATATATATATATATATATATATATATATATATATATATATATATATATATATATATATGTATGTATGTATGTATATATATATATATATGTATGTATGTATATATATATATATATATATATATATATATATATATATATATATATCTCTGCCTTAGGCCATATAAAAGGCCTCACTGACAAAAACTTGTGATCTGGTTGGCTATCGCAACTGTTTGTCAATTCACTTACACCCCGCATTATTGATTCTGAAGGCTTTGGGCAGATTTGGTGCCTTTGACTGCCGGCCCAATCACATAATATCTACGGCTTTTCACACACACAGTTGGATGCAAGGCATACTTGGTCAACCGCAATACAGGTCACACTGAGGGTGGCTGTATAAACAACTTTAACACTGTTACAAATATGCGCCACACTGTGAACCCACACCAAACAAGAATGACACACATTTCAGGAGAACATCCACACCATAACACAACATAAACATAACAGAACAAATACCCAGAATCCCATGCAGCACTAACTTTTCCGGGAAGTTACAATATAAATTCCAAGCTGCTGTTTTGAAGCATGTTAAAAAAAAAAAATGCACTTTGTGACTTCAATTAAAAATATTGCAGTGCCATGTTGGCATTTTTTTTCCATAACTTGAGTTTATTTGTTTTGGAAAACCTTGTTACTTTGTTTATTGCATCCAGCAGGGCATCACAACAAAATTAGGCATAATAATGTGTTAACAATATATATCGGTATTGGGTGATTTCGGAATCGGTAATTAAGAGTTGGACAATATCGGATATCGTCAAAAAAGCCATTATCGGCCATCTCTAATAAAGAGCGTTTGTGAGCTTTAGAAGCGTACAAGGGGTCAGATCTACTGGTTTTGTGTGGCGTTTTTGGCCCGCGTGGCTTTTGGATAGTATTTACTTCCATTTTAAATCACATTTCGCTTGTTTTAGATCTCTCTCTGTGGGACTATTCATATCGGCGGATTACTGGTGGACCACCAATGTGGCTCTTCGTGGCCTGGATGAGGTAAGCTTCATGTACACAACAACAATGCTGCACCAACAGGAAAAGTTTACATTAATGAGCATTTCTGTAAATGCACCAGATCTAGCTATCAGGCACATTTTCATCTGCAGACCCTGTACAGATGTTACATTTAGACCCTGAAAAAGACAGGGTAAAACAATAAACGTACCTTTCTAATTAAAACTATTACCATGCATGGAGACACGCAAGGGCTGTTACAATCAGCTCCCTACATACACACAGTTGAGCATACAGCTCTGCAAATGCACACACACTTGAACAAGAGACAACATTCATGATAGTAGACACCCATGTGAACACTGATTGTTATCCATCAGCCATTTCTTTAAAATAATTATACAATTATTGAGAGATGTTGATTCTCTCATGCTTTTGGGGATAGAGATCCAGAGATGCACTGCTGTAAGACAGGAGGATTGGCCAACTGCCCCTTTGAGCTGATCTGATGTTGATAAACTGAGTGGTGGTGAAGGCAGCCCATTGAACATTTTAAATGGGAGACATAGAGATTTGTGTATTTGATAATTTTATCCCAATTTAGAAGCTTGCGTTTGCGTGATACTGTACGAAAGTGATAATCCATGGGTTTCCATCCAGTATCTTTGTTTGTTTGTACAAGGATTCCAGTGGTTTGAAGGTGGTGACCTTTATATTTGACCAGGTAGTTAAACAGTATTTGATATGGGAGCGTATCAAGGCGTGCATGGAAACAGTTGCGCCACTGAGTGATAGTTACGTTCTGATGAAACAGTAGTTTGAGAGATTTTATTGCATACCTTTTTAACTTGTGATTTCAATTTTAATTAATAATCCATCTGAAGTCCAAAAAATGTAACCTGAAGCATTTGACCTGACACATAAACATCCGGTTGCACATTGAAATTGATATTTTTTTTAAAATAACATTGCCAATGGCTTTTATGTTAAGCTGTAGTTTATTTGTAATGTATTAGTCATTCATTGACTAGCTTAACGAGTATTCAACTTGTCGGATAATAAAGCATACACATATTTATGGCTTTAATTTTTACATCTACTTCTAAATGCAGCATAAAGGGGAACTGCACTTTTTTGGAATTTTGCCTATCGTTCACGATCATTGAGACATGACAATGGATCGATTTTTTATTTATTATTTTTTAGTTATTTTATGAACAACTATATGACAGTCATTCATAATTATTTATTAAGTCATTCATAATTATTTATGTCCCTGCGACCCTGAACGGGACAAGCGGTAGAAAATGGATGGATGTTCTTATCATTCTGACAACTTTGTTCTCTTAAAGTACCAGTAGAGTGTAAAAACAAGTTGCCTCTATATTGAAGCTATTATCATATATATCTCTTTTATGACACCAAAATACTTCCAAAGGTTGCGAACAGATAGATATGGTTAAAATAGTATGAATTTGAGAGATGATGAGGAAGCCAGTCATGTGATAACTTGACTTTGCGCTAGGAACCAAAGATCCTTTCCCCATCAACAACAATGATAAATAGGCAGACTTTGTGAGAGCCAACAACGATTACTTTTGGAAAAATTATGATACAAGACTTTGTATTTTTGAGCCCGAACACAACGAGGATGAGCAATACGATTTAGAAGCTGACTGATGGATGCAATTTCCTTGTGACACTAGCATCTGCTGCATGGCCAGGCGCTAAACATTCAAACTAACAATAAAAAAACAGAATAAAACAAACACTGTAATATTTCCACTCTTGCTGGGATGCCGACTGACGGGACGCTCACATAAGGAAGATTCAATCGCAATTCTCGTGAAGGGTTAGAAACTGTTCCAGCAGAAAGTCTTGTGGGGTTCATTTTGTTATCCTGGGGGATGTCAAAGTCTACCAGTCTCTCGGTCCATGGCCACGTTTGTCTAGTCCCAGGTGAGAGATGCTTGAATTGTAATCTAGAATTTACTTTTAGTAAGTTTAATGAGACGAAGCAGAAACAGCCGCCGGCTCAGTGTCAACAATAGCAGTGTGAGCCAGCATTAGCTCAATGCTGTTAATGCGCCACTAAAATAGTCAAGCTTGCATTGGTGCTTATGATGATATCACTCATACTTGGATAATTTTCAGGTAAATGGAATATTGTTGGCAGCTCCTGGATGTTTTTAAAGAGAGTACAATGGGAACAATTAAGGACACTTGATTTGTTGAATCAATTGTTGACGATTTATTTCCGATTTCAAATGCATAAAAAAGCCACACATATGATTTCTTGTCTGACATAAGGATTGTGAATAAAACAGTACGTCTCTTTCCAATTTTTTGCATATTTCCAGTATGACTGATATGATAACTTGGTCAGAGAGCAGAAGTGTTCATACTCTGACGTCAATGTCCGAAAATAGTCAAGGGTATTCAGAGCGCAATATTCAAAATGGCTGACTGAATTTGTTGCATTTTTTTATCTTTACACTGTGTTTTCACATACTTTGCAGATTGTAAATACAATTGGATATGGTTTACTGGATACAAGGAAAAACAACTAGGCATATAAAGTCAACTTGTTTTTACACTCCACTGGTAATTTAAAGGCTTACTGAAATGATATTTTCTTATTTAAATGGGGATAGCAGGTCCGTTCTATGTGTCATACTTGATCATTTCGCGATATTGCCATATTTTTGCTGAAAGGATTTAGTAGAGAACATCCACGATAAAGTTCGCAACTTTTGGTCTGTAATAAAAAAGCCTTGCCTGTACCGGAAGTAGCAGACGATGTGCGCGTGACGTCACGGGTTGTGGAGCTCCTCACATCCTCACATTGTTTACAATCATGGACACCAGCAGCTAGAGCGATCCGGACCAAGAAAGCGATGATTTCCCCATTAATTTGAGCGAGAATGAAAGATTCGTGGATGAGGATAGTGAAGGACTAGAAGAAAGAAAAAAAGGCGAGGGCAGTGGGAGCGATTCAGATGTTATTAGACACATTTACTAGGATAATTCTGGAAAATCCCTTATCTGCTTATTGTGTTACTAGTGTTTTCGTGAGATTATATGGTACCTGAAAGTCGGAGGGGTGTGGCCACGGGTGTGGTGACCGCCAGTGTCTCCGGTGGGAGGAGGTAAGAGAATCCGCAGCTGCAGGAGGACGCAAGCTCCGCTCATAACCACGGTAAGAGCCGACGTATTACCACAATTTTCTCACCAAAACCTGCCGGATGACATGTGGTCGGGAACCATGTTCGCTTGACCGCTCTGTTCCATAGTAAAGTTTCACCTTCGGGAATGTAATCAAGGAAACACCGGCTGTGTTTGTGTTGCTACAGCCGGCCGCAATACTCCGCTTTCCAACAACATCTTTCTTCTTTGTAGTCTCCATTATTAATTGAACAAATTGCAAAAGATTCAGCAACACAGATGTCCAGAATACTGTGTGATTATGCGATTAAAGCAGACGACTTTTAGCCGCTACAACCGGTGACATCACGCGCACGCGTCATCATTCCGCGACGTTTTCAACAGGATACTTTGTGGGAAATTTCAAATTGCAATTTAGTAAACTAAATTGCAATCTCATCATTGATATATAAACTATTAGACTGCATGGTCTGTAGTAGTGGGTTTCAGTAGGCCTTTAAGCATGTAAAAAGCTGCCGATTCGTTGACTCTGGTTTAAGTAATACTTGTATAGCATGGTCATGATCCTTTATAAGTCTAATATTTTAGTTCATCCAAGGTAGCGAGTTTGTGTTATTTTTGTTTAATTTTGCATGTAAAGTTTTGAATCGTTTTCTTCAATGTGGTTGGTATTAAGTTACTATTTTTGTCACAGTCCTTTTCATTAGCAAGAATGTGCTCCCTATCTATGTCCTGAACTGCAATCTTAAAATGCTCATATTGCTGTTTTTGAACGCCAAATGACGGCGAGCGTTACTACTGTTCACGTCTTACCTGCCAGAGCAGCCCATCCTACTTGGCCGGCATGTCGGAATGCCACCGGAGGGCAGCAGAGAGCATGGTGGAGGGTGCGGTAAAAAACGGCGGCATATACATCAAACTGGGCCAAGGTCTTTGTTCCTTTAACCACCTCCTGCCGCCCGAGTACATCCGCACGCTGCAGATCCTGGAAGACAAAGCCTTGAACAGGAGGTACAAAGAGGTGAGGACTGAAAGGGAAAACAAACCTAAAGAGCACATGGTGAGATTTCTCAGGCTTTTTTCCCCTACACAACAGGTGGATGCTCTTTTCCAAGAAGACTTCAACAAAAGTCCACTGCAGATTTTCAAAACCTTTGACTACGAGCCCCTAGCTGCTGCTAGCTTGGCACAGGTTCACAAGGCGGAACTGTTTGATGGAACCTTGGTCGCCGTCAAAGTGCAGTACATCGACCTCAGGGACCGCTTTGACGGCGACATCAGAACCTTGGAGATCCTGCTGGACATCGTAAAGTTCATGCACCCAAGCTTTGGCTTCCGATGGGTCCTTAAGGTCAGCAAGCATTTAAATACATAATTCATATAGCAGAGCCCCAGGCTTTAAGATGTGTAGCGAAGCCTGCATTTATTTTCTTGTTTTACAATGCTGCTCTCCACATTTCAACTGGTGAATGTACACACTGGGTGGGTCAGGCTGTATTATTATAGCATATATCTGTGTGAAGTTGCCTCCTCCCTTTGAATTCACAACCTACCAATCTCAGGGCGCACACTCTAATAAGGCCACTGAGTAGGTTGGATGGATGTAGACAGAAGTCACAACACCGGAAGCATATCACCTGTGGGGGCATGGCTACAGAATCAAATTGCCAAATGAGAAACTTTCGAATGATGATAATGTTGGTAAATTATTTATGGAAAAAAAAACAAAAAAAATATGTGGTATATTACACGGCACATGTAAGTGTCAAAAAGACAGTCAAAAGAGGTTTGTAATGAGAATACATCTAAAGGTAAAATTTACTATATACATGTACCCAATTGCAGAAAATGTAGTCTTGATTTTCAAAATTTTCTTTCGGAGTTTGCGTGGCAGCACTTTGTGCTGATAAAAATGGTCCTTGTTTTTTTCCCCAAAGGGTGCCCACATGCCTGCATTTTACACACTTTACGAAATCTTTTTTTTTTGTATGTACAGTACGACATACTGCGGCCTTAATACTGTGATAACGTAATGTGAGATGCACTTTCCCTTGTGGATCAACAAAGTTTGTCTAATTTTGATACCGTTACATCTCTATGATTTAATTTTTTTCACAGACCTGGGTTCATGAATGTATTTTATACGTGTAACTCACCCATCAAAAACAATGGGTGGGGCTAACACAAATTTAGATCAATGATTGGTCTAAAACTTGAAACTTAGTCTTTTGGAGTCTGAGTGTATACTTTTTCTTTTTGGTTCTATTTATTTCAGACCTTGCAGCGTTTGTGGAAGCAAGACCTACTGACCCAGAGAATGTTAGTTTATGTAGATCAATTTATTGAAATCGTTGGAAGTTATTTCTGCACACGGCCAGGGGACTACAGATAAAAACTAGCCTAATTCTGGCTTATTTAACCATCTGTTTTATGAGATTGCATTGTTCCCTTGGAAACAAAGTAATCTAATCTAATCTAGTCACACTAAATACTCCTCTGCTTCACACAGACAAGTGGATTTTCCGAATAACCAATCAGGTGTTAGGATCCGCCCATTGACTTTAATGGGTGAAAACTAATTTAATGATGCACTGACACTACAGAGGTTCTTGAAGTAATTAAATTGACACATTTAAACATGTCCCATTTGACCCTTCACAGAACCAAGCTTTAGGGACACAGGACCTTGAACACAGCAATAAAAAGGCATAATAGGGCACCTTTGACAGATGCAGATTATTTCTGACTTTGATCACCGTTTAGGACCTAAAGGGCACGTTGGCTCAAGAGCTGGACTTTGAGAACGAGGCCAGGAACTCTGAGAGGTGCGCCGATGAGTTGAAACACTTCAAGTTCCTCGTGGTGCCCAAAGTCTTCTGGGAACAAACGAGTAAGGTGAGGTTTAGGACTCGTAAGATGACTTGATGTGCTGATCTATTAAAATCCCCCTTTTCACTTCAAAGCGAGTGCTGACTGCTGAGTTTTGCAACGGCTGCAAGATCAACAACGTGGAAGAAATTAAAAGACAAGGATTGAGCCTGAAAGACGTACGTTAGTTTTTTTTTCTATGAATAAACTGTCATGATGAAATTACCATCCAACTTTCACAGACTGCAGACAAATTGATCCGAGCGTTTGCTGAGCAAATCTTCTACACGGGTTTCATCCATGCTGATCCTCACCCAGGAAACGGTAAGGAAGTTTGGGATTTTTAAATGTAAAACTAAAAATTATACTGAAACAGTATAATCATCCCATTTACCCAAATAGGCGCCCACCTCAATTAAGCCGCTTGTGTTGTTGACTTGGACAAATGAAATGCTACACTTTAAATAACTCCTTTAAAAAAATATATACACAGGTAAATAACTTGAACCATGATGAATAATACTCATTAAAATATTCAGAATCACTCACAAAATACAATTTCATGATATTGGTAAGTCATCACAACATTACCTAAATCAATTAATGTTTACTTATATAGCCCTAAATCACTAGTGTCTCAAAGGGCTGCACAAACCACAACACAAACCACTACGACATCCTCGGTAGGCCCACATAAGGGCAAGGAAAACTCACACCCAGTGGGACGTCGGTGACAATGATGACTATGAGAACCTAATATTTTGGCAGCATTTTATGATATATATTGAAATAATTAAAACTACCATAATTTATTGTGTAAAAGGTAAAACAAACAATACAATAGGTGTCATTTCTAATAAACATGCCATGTATTGCAGGAGTAAAATTAAATTGGACTTGCATGTTAATGTATTATACAAATTATTTAAAAATTTCAATCGCGTAAAATTACCAGTATTTTTGTGGACTTAATGATTAAGTAATATTGTAAATGTAATATTGTATAAATAAATGCCTCCTGCCAAATGGAACACTGTACAGTTGTCCCTCGCCACGTCAAATATTGACCACATGGTAGTTTATTTTTAAAGCCTATTTTATAATATTTTTACCCTAAATTAAGCATTTCCAAGCATTAAAATGGAACTTTAGAAATCAATCCTGCAATAGCATTGGCGGAATACCAAACCAATCAGATGATACTTTTCAATATAATCGCCACTGATTGGCTCAAGTCTTAGTGAGCATTACTATATTGGATTAAGAGTGTCAACATGACTAAACCAGTGTGGCTTAATTATTTTGTTACGCCCTCTGTAGAAAGAACAAATAATTCCACACCCCACAACTATAAAGTACCATTTCTAAGAAAATTAAGTACACATGTGCATAGATATAGTACTTTTATTTATTCCTTCAAGAGAAATAAATAAAGTACTATCTTGTTTTATGCACACTGTATCCTTATGTATATATCTATAAGTATGTTTGTAGTGTATAGTTGTTTTAGTCTGCAATAAAACAAATATTTAAAGTGAATCAATTTGCCTGAAAAAAAATATATATATAAGTATTAAACTATTACCATTTGATACACAAAATTAAATTAGCTCAATAAATTCAAATTTATCAGTAACATTAACTCAGAAGGACAATACAGAAAACAGTTTAACCGACTGGACAAAAAATATTAAAACAATTTGTGCTGCTTTTTAAAAAAATCAAAATTAAGATGTCAGGAATAATAGCTAAAATGAGCAATTTTTATAGTGAGCAGCTTTTCCAAGTGCGTTTTAAAGCATTAATTATACTGATAAAGCATGTTCCCCCCTTGCATCACACCACACCCCCCAAGTAGACCTGCCCACTATTTGAGAAGTCCTGGACAAAAGGGTGTTATTTTATGTCAATAGGGCTCTCATAATGTTGATGTATTTAATAAGAAGGTAATAAACAAGGTATTTGATTTATAATAATCACTCCTACATTGCGGAAACTTATTTATGGCGGTAATGTCTGGAACCAATTACCAGTGACAGACAAGGGATTACTATACTTGTACTAGTATTTAGTTGTGCATGCCTGTTATTTTTTCAATACATACTTCAACATTGAATTCTCAGTATTTTTTTGTGGAAATAATGATTCAAAACCTGATTAAGTCACCTTTAAAATAAAAAACTATTGTATGGGTATAAATGTTGCACTTGTAATAAACAGTTGACACGTCTAGATAAAAAAATCAATCTATTAAAACTGATTGTCTTTTCCTTGAGTATATGTTTTGTTACAAACTAAACCCGTTTGAGCCAATGAATGGCCACTATTTTTGGGGAATACGGTAATGCTTTTATAATTCTAACAAAAGCTTGCAAGTTGTCTATAACTACAGCCTTGTTGTGTTTCTGCAGTCCTTGTGAGGCGAGGCCCCGACAGCAAGGCAGAGTTGGTGCTTTTGGATCACGGCTTGTACGAATACCTCAGCCAACAGTAAGAGTTGTCTTGTTCAAAAGAGTTCTTTCTACTTCTGACCATAACACCATATTTCTACTCTCCTTCAGCGACAGGGCGGCTCTGTGCAAACTATGGAGGTCCATCGTCCTGCGAAACGAGGCCGCAATGGAGAAGTACTCCAACGCCTTAGGGGTGAAAGGTAAGTACAAATTCAGTCGTCAGTGAGTGCCAGTGTTAAAAGTAAAAAACCTACTTTGGCAGAGTACTTCCTCTTCTGCGAGATGCTGCTGCAGCGGCCCATCAACATGCGGCAGCTGCGTCTGTCCAACATCCTGAGTCGGGAGGAGACAGCTTACATGCGCCAGATGGCCATCCACCGCTTCAACAGCATCATGCAAGTGCTTAAGTCCATGCCTCGCCCCATGCTGCTGGTCTTCCGCAACATCAACACAGTCCGAAGCATCAACATTACCCTGGGGGCACCCGTGGACCGCTACTTCATCATGGCCAAGAGGTTGGTAGCACGGCGGGCGACCCCATCCAATCAACGGGAAGTGATCAGATTTGTGATTGGTCCTTAGCGCGGTGCGGTGCTGGGGGAAGATCCAGGCGGAGAGGACCAGCATGCTGCACAGGTTCTGGGTCGTACGCTGGTTGTGGACAGGATGGGAGGGCCTCAAGTTTGAGCTGGCGTTAAGGTTAGACGAATCTGAATTCTTACTTTACGGTGTTTGTCACGCTTAAAATAAATTCCCCCGCAGGACGGAGATGGCGGCGATGAGCATGACGCGCTCACTTGTAAACCTGCTGAGCTACTTTGGTCTCATCTCTCTGGACTCTGACCTTTACGAATACCTGAGATAGTTCTCCTACCTCAACTTGTGGACCTTTTCTTTAAAGCTACGCAGTCGGACAATCAGGATGTACTCACGCCACAATTTTATGCTTTTAATGAAGGAAATGAAACATAGGTACTGACTTTTGAAGGCAACTATATTGCCTTAAGCTGCTGGATTTGGTTTTGCAGCAGCGTATTTAGCCGATATTTTAAATGGAAGACAATTTTTAAAAGGATATCTGCTTGATTGAGATAAGTGTGTCCTGATGTTGGGGTCCATTCATTTCTCACTTTCAATGCTTTAAACAACCAAATGTTCATAAGTTATTTTGACAATGTTAATAAATTACTCTACCTCCTGTTTTTCCAAGATACTGGTGTCATTATCACTGCGAATTAGAAATTGATGGATTATCGATATTTGGCATTTTTACATAGTCATTTTTTGCTGATGTAGTTCTGTTGTAAAAATTAAAAAAAATATATACACATGATACCACTTTTTAGTTAAAAAAACAACTATTTGTACAAGCCTTTTTGCCCTGCATGAGAAAAAGTCCCTTTTTGATGGAGCCCATTTTTAAAAATGTATTTAGGTATAAAAAAAAAATCAGTAATTCTCCCCAAATATGTTTTGATATCTGAGAGGACATTTGAGTTCTTGTGAGAATTATTCTCTGGTCTACCATCAAAACTTTACATTTTTGTGTGGAAATCCAATTTTTGCCCTCGTTTTCTGGTGTCTTGCCAGTCTAGTTTTGTTTGTTTTCGCAACTGCAGCGATTGGGAGTATGCTTAACAAGTCTTTGTCCGCACAAAGTTTAATGTTCCGTGATTCAATCAATAACACGACAAAGAGGTGCTGACCGAAAATATATCTTTTCCAAAAACCCAAACTTGGTGTAAATATTTTGACAAATATAAAAGTAAAGAAGAGCAGGCAGCAGCTCACACATTCTCATACTTTCTGTACCATCCAGAAAGAAATGTCAGCTTGCTTGAAAAATGTCTCATCTATAAGGAAGGAGTCCAGATTTGTTATTTAAATTGCAGGGTTCCCCACGAGGAAAGCTTGCAATGAAATAAATCCATAAACTGCTGTAAAATTCAGTAGATGTCAAGTTATTGTGATGTCGAGGAAGGACATTTTTCCCCAGGAAATGTTCTATTTTTGACATTTGCAAATGTCAATGCTCTTCATAAGTGTTTGTGAAATCCCCTGCGGTTTTTGGTGCTAAATTTACCCAAACATTATGTTGCTACTGACATTTGCTTTTTTTGTTTCTATTTTCAAACACCTTAAAGCCTTGTGCAGCTGTTTAGTGACAAATTAGCAAACTTTTACTGCAAACGAATATCGCCTCCAAATATCCATAATCAGCCTCCTTGGCTACTTATAATTGGTATCGACCTTGAAAAAAAAAAATTGGTTAATCGCTAAACAAAATATTACAAACTTATAAAAAAAAAAAAACTGTAATAAGTTTACTGACCTTTTTTTAATAAAAAATCTAAAGGTTTTCCATCATGATGACTTAGCAAATTAGATATGAAACAGACAGTAATCAGTAGATAAAATACGGGAATGTGGCTCTTAGAAATGAGCTGTTACTCTGTCAATATCCAAGAGGTCATCCAAGATCTGTAAAGAAAAAAAAAGGAAAATCATAAATGAAAGGAAAACTCTAATGTACTTCCTATGCTTGTTAGGATCACAGGTGATTAGGAGCTTATTCCAGCCGACTTTGGGTGAGAGGCAGAGATTCAATCAAAAGCATAACTATTATTGCTAAAAATATAAGCTACTTGCTTGCTGGTTTCCTTACAATATCTTGAGTGGTACCGATCTTCTTGGCCAGCTCGCTGCGCTCCATCATGCTCAGATACAAGTACTTGTTGAGGAGTTCCCCATCCAGGATGTTCCTCACAGCATTCTGCAGGCCTCGTCGGTCATTGTGCATCATCCTGGAGCACGGACATGAACATGTAAGCGACTGCCGACCAGGTTGTGGTAAAAATTGCGCGGCGGGCTGACGGGAACCTGAAGGCTTTTGGGTTGAGCCCGGCGTGATGAGGCAACATTGTGTTGAGAGCATTCTGCAACATGAGAAGTCGGCGATATGTCTTCTCCTGCATGGGGAGGAGAAACCCCATCCCTCCATCCAGTGTAGCTATGGAAACAGGCAAACATGAAGGGGAAAGTCTCAACTTAAAGGCCTACTGAAACCCACTACTACCCACCACGCAGTCTGATAGTTTATATATCAATGATGAAATATTAACATTGCAACACATGCCAATACGGGCTTTTTAGTTTACTAAATTGCAATTTAAAATTTCCCGGGAGTTTCTTCTTGAAAACGTCGCGTAATGATGACGTGTACGCTTGACGTCACGGGCTGTAAGGAAATATAAGCGCTGCGCACACGAAGCTAAAAGTCGTCCGCTTTAACCGCATAATTACACAGTATTTTGGAGATCTGTGTTGCTGAATCCTTTGCAATTTGTTCAATTAATATTTGAGAAGTCAAAGTAGAAAGATGGAGTTGGGAAGTTTTAGCCGTTAGCCACACAAACACACGGTGATTCCTTGTTTAAAATTCACAGAGTTGAAACTTTACTATGGATCACAGCGAACATGAATCCCGACCAAATTTCAACCAGCAGGTTTCAGTGGGAAAATTGTGGTAAAAAGTCGCTTCTTACAGGAGATCAGCTGAACTTGTGCCACCCATAAAGCTGCCGTCGACTTCCCTGAGACACTGCGCGTCAACACACCCGTGGACACACACAGACTATCAGGTACTGTTAAACTCACTAAAACACTAGCAACACAATAGAAAGATAAGGGATTTCCCAGAATTATCCTAGTAAATGTGTCTTAAAAACATCTGAATCCGTTTTTTTTCTTCCTAGTCCGTCACTATCAATATCCTCAAACACAAATCTTTCATCCTCGCTCAATTTAATGGGGAAATTGTAGTTTTCTCGGTCCGGATAGCTGTTTTTGTTGGAGGCTCCCATTAAAAACTGTGAAGATGTGAGGAGCCATCAACATGTGACGTCGTCTGCGACTTCCGGTAGAGGCAGGGTTTTTCTGTTAACACCGAAAGTTGTGAATTTTATCGTGGATGTCCTCTACTAAATCCTTTCAGCAAAAATATGGCAATATCACGAAATGATCAAGTATGACACATAGAATGGATTTGCTATCCCAGTTTAAATAAGAAAATCTCATTGCAGTAGGC
Organism: Nerophis ophidion; assembly: GCF_033978795.1. NCBI lineage: Eukaryota > Metazoa > Chordata > Actinopteri > Syngnathiformes > Syngnathidae > Nerophis > Nerophis ophidion. The sequence continues at coordinate 18,827,606 of NC_084614.1, read as the reverse complement.
CTTTAGGTAGTTTTTATTTTCACTCACCAAACCAGGTGATGTGCTTGTTGTCCCAGGTGAGAGACTTCTTGGTGCTGGCGTCCAAAGCTCCCCTGCAGGGCATGCGCCAGAACGTGTTGACGTGCGCGCCCACGTTGAAGTCCGCTCGCCTCAGCAGGCGCATACCTCCGAGGCTCTCTTTGGCTGCAAGCACAAACAACGTCACAGCAAATGTGTGGTTGGCTGTTTAGATTTTTAATGGGAAACAATATGACTTTTACCTTCAGGTAAATACATGTAGACGTAGAGGTTCCTGTCTCGATCAGACACTGTAAGGACATAATACTAAGTGAAAGGTATTTTCTGCCCCCCCTCCATTCTCCCAAAAGGGCATCTGTATATTTACCCAGGAACCCAAGCTGGTTGTTATCCACCATGAACTCAATGCTGTACACCTCCAAGGGCTTTGCGTCCTGTTCCCAAAACAAGAAGAAAACAGCTCAATGCCACCAGAGATGACCCAGAATGATCGTCTACTGCCTGTGTTGCTGCCTTCAAGACTGGTTGGAACACCTGTTTTTAAAGAACCTACTGCAAAAAAAGCTAGTTAAAGATCCTTTATATGACCAGACCACTCTGCTGTTTTAAGGACCCACAGCAAAAGAGAGTCCAACATCCAATATATGACACAAGTGCTTAACCATTGTTAGAGGGCACCTATGATGATTTTAATATACATCATGTATTGGATATGCTATAGTGTACATTTTGCTCCAGAGTCATAGTTTAAACCTACTTTTTGCATATGTCTGCAAGGCGTTCCCAGATTGCAAATAAAACCCCACCCAAACCTCTCCAAAAGTAATCATAAATATGTATATATATTTTTTTTCTTAAAAACAACTGTTTGAATATACAAACCCTGTTTCTATATGAGTTGGGAAATTGTGTTAGATGTAAATATAAACATAATACAATCATTTGCAAATCATTTTCAACCCATATTCAGTTGAATATGCTACAAAGACAACATATTTGATGTTCAAAATGATACATTTTTTTTGTTGTTGCAAATAATCATTACTTTTAGAATTTGATGCCAGTAACACGTGACAAAGAAATTGGGAAAGTTGGCAATAAATACTGATAGAAGTTGAGGAATGCTCATCAAACACTTAAATGGAACATCCCACAGGTGTGCAGGCTAATTGGGAACAGGTGGGTGCCATGATTGGGTATAAAAGCAGCTTCCATGAAATGCTAAGTAATTCACAAACAAGGATGGAGTGAGGGTCACCACTTTGTAAGCAAATTGTCGAACAATTTTAGAACAACATTTCTCAACGAGCAAGGAATTTAGGGATTTCACCATCCGTAAATTCATCAAAAAGTTCAGAGAATATGGAGAAATCAGTGCACGTAAGCGATGATATTACGGACCTTTGATCCCTCAGGCGGTACTGCATCAAAAACCGACAGTGTGTAAAGGATATCACCACATGGGCTCAGGAACACTTCATAAAACCACTGTCAGTAACTACAGTTGGTCGCTACATCTGTAAGTGCAAGTTAAAACTCTACTATGCAAAGCCAAACCCATTTATCAACAACACCCGGAAACACCGCAGGCTTCGCTGGGCCCGAGCTCATCTGAGATGAACTGATGAAAAGTGGAAAAGTGTCCTGTGGTCTGACGAGTCCACATTTCAAATTATGTTTGGAAACAGAGGACGTGGTGTCCTCCAGAACAAAGAAGAAAATAAACATTCGGATTGTTATAGGTGCAAAGTTCAAAAGCCAGCATCTGTGATGGTATGGGGGTGTATTAGTGCCCAAGGCATGGGTAACTTACACATCTGTGAAGGCACCATTAATGCTCAAAGGTACATACAAGTTTTCTGAGCACCATATGTTGTCATCCAAGCAACGTTATCATGGACGCCCCTGCTTATTTCAGCAAGACATTGCTAAGCCACATGTTACAACAGCGTGGCTTCGTAGTAAAAGAGTGTGGGTACTTTCCTGGCCCGCCTGCAGTCCAGACCTGTCTCACATCGAAAATGTGTGGCGTATTATGAAGTGTAATATACAACAGCGGAGACCCCGGATTGTTGAACGACTAAAGCTCTACATAAAACAAGAATGGGAAAGAATTCCACTTTCAAAGCTTCAACAATTAGTTTCATCAGTTCTTAAACGTTTATTTAGTGTTGTTAAAAGAAAAGGTGATGTAACACAGTGGTGAACATGCCCTTTCCCAACTACTTTGCCACGTGTTGCAGCCGTGAAATTCTAAGTTAATTATTATTAGCAAAAAAAAACAAAGTTTATGAGTTTGAACATTAAATATCTTGTCTTTGTAGTACATTCAATTGAATATGGATTGAAAAGGATTTGCAAATCATTGTATTCCGTTTATATTTACGTCTAACAAAATTTCCCAACTCATATGGAAACGGGGTTTGTATATCTTGAAGAGGAATGTCACTGCTGTTATTTCCAGACACGGTCAAAAATACACTTCATAAACATGATACAGTGGAACCAGGATTTATGAACCCTTCTGTTTGCGAACTTTTCCGATTAATGAACTTTTATATCGCATCAAATATTCTTCTGTGTCTGTGTACAAAAGCTATGTTCATTCATTTGCTCGTGTTGAAAAGATTGACGAAGCAGACTTTGTGCCACAGCAAGTTTTAAATGTGGTAAGAACATACTTTTTTGGTTTTCATTCAGGTGGTCTCTTTATATTGCTGCATTCATTTTTCCCTTTATCCTGACAAATCTCCTAGTTCCACTTAAAACCATCCCACCAGCATGATGCTGACACCACCATGCTTCACTATAGGGATGGTATTGGCCTGGTGATGAGTGGTGCCTGGTTTCCTCCAAACATGATGCCTGGCATTCATGCCGAAGAGTTCAATCTTTGTCTCATTAGACCAAAGAATTTTTTTTCTCATGGTCAGAGTCGTTTCGGTGCATTTTGGAAAACTTTTTGCTAAGAAATGGCTTCCGTCTGGCCACTCTGCTATACAGGTGGATTGCTGCAGAGATGGTTGTCCTTCTGGAAGATTTTCCTCTCTCCACAGAGGAGAATGCTGTTGCTCTGAAAGTGACCCTTCAGTTCTTGGTCACCTCCCTGACTGGACTACGATGATTGTATAGAGACATTCTGGATGAAAACTAAGTTTTCCCATCAGACCTGATGGAGCTTGAGAGGTGCTGCAAAGATGAATGGGCGAAACTGCCCAAATATAGGTGTGCAAAGCTTGTGGCATCATGTTCAAAAAGACTTGAGGCTGTCAACCTTTGCCAAAAATTGCTGCCAAAAGTATTTTAAATTTTAATACATTTGCAAATATTTCTACATTTTGCTTTTTTTCTGTCAATATGGGGTGCTCAGTGTACATTTATGAGAAATAAAGTGATTTTTTAAATTTCTTTTAGCGAATGGCTGGAATGAAATAGAGTGAAACATTTAAAGGGATGTGAATACTTTCCTTAACCCACTCTACACCTGAACATTCACACAATACCTTTTTTTTTTTTTTTTACACACTATTTTTAGCAGAATTTATGTCACTGCATGTCACACGTCAACGTTATTATGCACATCCCAAGATTATATGAAAATAACACTTCATCCTACCTTCTCTTATGGTCTCTCAAACCAAGTAATATTGTCACAATAGTGCAGTCTTTTCCCGTTAGAGTTTCGCGGCTAATCCAGTTTGCACTGGTGCATCTTGAGAGAACAGTCCCGTGTAAAATGTCGTAAAGACAAATTAACATGAACATTTTTATTTTATAGACGGTAGTGCAAATGGGAGGGCATTAAATTAGACTACAGGCATGTGAGCACCCTTTAAGAAAAAAAAAATGGAAAACTGACGGAAAAAAAATTATTTTAACATTAGAATTAACCTGTTTCAGCAGTCTTTTTGACATTTACATGTCCCATGTAATCGACCACACCAATTTTACTAGATCATTTACAAACATTATTATCAATCAATCAATCAATGTTTATTTATATAGCCCTAAATCACAAGTGTCTCAAAGGGCTGCACAAGCCGCAACGACATCCTCGGTTCAGATACCACATCGGGGCAAGGAAAAACTCAACCCAGTGGGATGACAATGAGAAACCTTGGAGAGGACCGCAGATGTGGTAGACCCCCACTCCTCTCGGGTGACCGGTGCAGTGGACGTCGAGTGGATCTAGCATAATATTGTGAAAGTCCAGTCCATGGTGGCTCTAACATAATAGTGAAAATGTCCAATTCAATAACATGCATGCAAAAAACTTGTTTCCCATTTGGCAACTCTATCCTGTAGCCACACCCCTTCCGGTAACGTACTCCCTGTGTTGTGACCTCTGTTTACAATCAGTCCCTTCAAAAATGTACCTCCTTGCTGGCTGCTATTAAATACTTTACAACTACGACTGGTTCGGAACTAACAGTGTAGCAAAGTAGAAAGCTGTTAACGTTGTGGCTCGGAGAGCGAACAAGTAAGTAAGCAATGTTAACTGACGTCGTAGCTTAGCCAATCTTAAAAAAAGACTCAAACACTGCAGGCAGAGGAATACAAAACTGCATGCAAGCCCTCACGTAAACGCATGAACCTACTGATTTGGCATACCGTATTTCCTTAAATTGCCGCAGGGCATATAGTATGCGCCTGTCTTGAATTACTGCCGGGTCAAACTCACTTCCCAAAATAATTAGCGCATGCTTAGTATTACCGCCTGGTCAAACTCGTGACATCACGAGTGACACTTCCCCTGTCATCATTTTCAAAATGGAGGAGGCTGATTTCAATACCGGTAATTTGAAATCGCATAAAGGGAAGAACATTAAGAGCTATTCAGTAAGATTTAAGGTCCAAACTTACATCATACTCAAATTTTTACTGCATACCTTTGGTAAGTGCCGGAGTGAGAAGAGGTTTTAAATTAATTAGCGCCCCGGCGGCAATTCAAGGAAATACGGTAGTTTAACACAAGTATCCGACATTGTAACAACATTTAGAAGTCAGAGAAGATGAAAATCATCACAGGTCCCCTTTGAAGGTTTGTGTTCGCGGCTTACCCTGCTGACGAGCGAGAGCGTCTTGCTCGACTCCTGGTAGCGCAGCAGCGAGATGCTCTTCATCAGGTCGGCGGCCAGGATGAAATTCTTGATGCTGAACATCTGGTGGATGTGAAGCTGCGTGTCGATGAAGGCCATGCCGGTAAGGTCGTTGTCCTTAAGGACCCACAGGAAGATCTAGGAAAAATGTGAGAACAGGTTTTAATACAGACCTTTCCCCAAATGTGGTTCTTTTTAAAAAGGGATACCTTCTGTCCAATGGCCGACACCAAGTAACCACTGCAGTGACACAGCGCCGTCACAGGGCCTTTCTGCTCCTTTTCATAAAGCACTTTGAACTTGTTCTTAGTGAGTGGCTGACCCGGCTCTGGCACCACTTCAATCACATCCAGGATCAAAATCTTGAAAGATGAACACAGGAAAAAGAATTTGCCAGTGTGACACACCTTTGCAATGATCACATGGCTGTGTGCTGCTCACCCTCCCCCTGCAGGTGACCTCCTCCCCCTGCAAGACGCAGGTCCCAGCGGCGATGTAGCCCTTAAGGCCGGACACCGTCTCCTGACTCCTCAGGGCCACCGTTTTCATGCAGGTCACATGCTCCCACTCCTCCAGGTCGATCCTGGTTGAGAGAGAAAAGGTCAACAACCGGGATGAATACGACGCAATGTTTGTAAAGGTCCCCTGTGACGCATAATGGGCTTTTTGATAAAGTTGTAACAGTAATATACAGTGAAACTTTGATTTACAAACTCCTCGTTATAGGATATTTTTCATTTCAAACCACAGGCCAAATAAAAAAATGCTTTGCCGTACAAACTTTGTCTCAGTGTACAAACGTTTCATTCATCCACTATGGATTGAACTTTCACAGTATTATGTTAGACCCACTCGACATCCATTGTTTTCGGTCCCCTGGGGGGGGGGCGCACATATGCGGTCCTCTCCAAGGTTTCTCATAGTCGCTGTCACCGACATCCCACTGGGTGTGAGTTTTCCTTGCCCTTATGTGGGCTCTACGGAGGATGTCGTTGTGGTTTGTGCAGCCCTTTGAGACACTAGTGATTTAGGGCTATAGAAACAAACATTGATTGATTGATCTGTTTTCTGGCCGGCAGCATATCTATTGTGAGCGGGCTTATTGATAACCATGCTCATTCAGTCAGCAGAGCTGCTGTTAGCTACTGTGCTAATTGCCACGTTGTGTGCTTTTAAATGTTTTTTTTAGCCTTTTTATTTTTTTTTAGTTCTGCCAGCTCAATGTATCCATAGACAACCATGGATAAATGATGCATGGTTCAAAACATTTAGATAGACAGACAGTAATTTATTGATTCCTTCAGGAAAATCAAAATTCCAGCAGGAGTAAGTATTTGCAGTATTTATTAAGTATCTACAGCGTTGTTGACACTGCCTCCCTCCTCCTCTCCTCGACTGCACAGCAAGATGATTAACCAACAATGTAAGGGGCGTGGATACAGTTTGTAAGACAGGCATATTTGATATTTTGACATATATCAGCATAGTACTTTTTTTTTTTTTTTTAACAACTATAACTACACCAGCATACAGAATATATACAAATTTGATTTGATACCACTGTTGAAAAAAGAAAAAATGCAAAAAAATGGTCAAATAGATTGTAAAAACCCAGGCAGTGTTCAAGCACCAGCCCATTTTCCCTGCATGAGAAAAGTGTCCCATTTGTTCGAGCCCTTTAATTTTAAAACATTCAATTAAAAATACTCTCATCGTCAATAATTTCCCCCAAATATGTGTTGATATCTGATGAGGCATTTATCTGAGTTTTTGTGAGGATTCTTCCTCGGTCTGCTGAGCTGTGTTCACAACGGCGCCCACGCGACCACGCCCTCCTTCTAAAGGCAATGTTGATCTACAGAACATGTTTCCTCTTTTTGCAGCGATATCCATATTTTGTCCTTCTTTCCTGGCGTCTTCCCACTTTATTTGTTTTCGTTATTGCAGCAATGGAGTCGCTCGATAAGCCTTCGTTCGCAACACTCTGAACGTGTGCTAATTCGCGGCCGCCACAGCTGCTCACTGCTCCCCTCACCTCCCAGGGGGTGATCAAGGGTGATGGGTCAAAAGCAGAGAATTTCACCACACCTAGTGTGTGTGTGTGTGGCAATCATTGGTACTTTAACTTTATAGAGAAGTATTGCAAGCTTAATGTTCAATGATTCAATCAAATGACAATGCAACATAGATGGATGGACATGAATACGACAAAAAATATATCTCGGCCACAAATCTAAATTTTGCATAAATATCTAGACAAATTGAATAATTAATATACAAGTAAAGAAGAGCAGGCAGCAGATCACACATTCTCATACTTTCTGTCACATCAAGGAAGAAATAATGTCAGCCAGCTTGAAAAATGTCTCACATATAAGCTATGTCAAAGAAGACAGAATTGTTCATATTAAATGTTCCTCACAAGAAAACCTTAAATTCATAAACTACAAAAAATGTGATTGAGTGTATGGCGAGTTATTGTGATGGAAATAACTTTTGTTCCAGAGTAGGCCATTAAATATTTGTTTCATTTTTTCTATTGATTTGAATCCCATATTCAGAGGGAGATTTCCTTGTAAAATTGCATTAGACACACGTAATAAAAGTGTTTTTGTGAAATCCTCCGACTTTATTTGGTGCTAAATTACAACAACATTATCGCCGCATAAAACAATATTTTGCTATTTCTCCAATGCTTCCTAAAATTTTAATTAAAAACAAAAAACAACTACAACTGAGAGCTTTGTTCAGCTATTTTCTGACGTATACTAATATTGTTTTGTTAACTTTTACTACCAATTAATTTTGACTCAGCCCTGAAAAAAACCATATCGGTTGATCACAAATTTTTAGTAGGGGTTACTAAAAGCACTTTTAAACCTCACTGCTAGATTTTGTCCAAGAACTTGTTCAAAAATGCTACATTTTGATCAATTTTACCGTGTGTTGGGAATTGTCTCCCAGCTGACCGGCGAGATGAGCTGGATGGAAAACCTCTCCTGTAGAGGGTTAATGTAGCGATCATCTGCAAGGGGACAAAAGCGCAATAGTAAACAACACTGGATCAATGTAGAAACATGAAAGGAAAAACTAACCACTTCAATAAGCACATTTGGTGTACCTAATGTGTCCAACGTATACATGTCTGTTCATATGTTACCTCGTTCGATGGTTTCAAACTCCTTCTCCTCTCCCGTCATCCTGGGGATGCGCGTACACAGCTCTTTCACGCTGGTGCACACAGCATACACCTGTAGCGCAAGACACCAGAATACTTAGTTAAGATTAACGTCATATCAGAGATCATTCCTGAAATTCCTGTAGCTGTGAGAGCCTTGCCTTGGATTCCACATGGTAGGAGACGTAGTGGACGGTGCACCTCAATGGGATCTTTCTCACCGGCCATGGAGCGTCATAGGACAAGTAGGTGGGCAGAACGCTAATCCTCAGCTCCCCCTGCAGGCATGTTCAAACACACACACAGTGAAACGTGGTTTAAGTGACGGATGTCCAAAGAGTGGCACATTGTAGAATTAACAAATACAAAATGGGAAAATAGAGCCTTTTTACAACATAAAAAAATCAGGGCAATGATAGTTAACTATCATTTCCTTGAACGGCACTATTTTTTTCTGACCCCAGATTAACGTGCACACGTTCTGTCTGACCCTCAGTACTGTGGGAAAATTTAAAACAGCGAGCAATAACGGACAAAGAAAAGGGTACATTATGAAAAGCCCAGATCCAAAGACATATTAAGTCGTTCTCCCGACAAGACTAGTTTTATTCATGATTACCATGAGCGGTCACCACTAGTGCACCTTTCCGCCAGTGCGCTTGCCTTCAGAGAGGTGGAGTTTCTCTCTGTGTTCACAGTTCAGTGCAGTGGTAACAAAAAATGTAGATTGTTACCGTAACTGCTTTAGTAAGATAGGACACAAGCTCAAGAAAAAACAAAACGGTAGGCAGGAAGTTTTTTAGTGCAAGCATTTGGTCTGTCGGCAAAACATTTATAGACACCTCTTCTCAAACCAATCACATGCATCCGGCTTAAAAAAAAAAGCGCTATGAGTCATATCTGTGATACTTCTTTCTAAATAACTGCGAGTACATCAGTTGAGGAATAGGGGTGGAGATTTTTTGAGGAAGGCTCTAATATTGAGTCTATTTTTTTATATTAACTATTAATATGTTCTACTTCAGTGGTTCTCAACCTTTTTTCAGTGATGTACCCCCTGTGAACATTTTTTAAATTCAAGTACCCCCTAATCAGAGCAAAGCATTTTTGGTTGAAAAGAGAGATAAAGAAGTAAAATACAGCACCTATGTCATCAGTTTCTGATTTATTAAATTGTATAACTGTGCAAAATATTGCTCATTTGTAGTGGTCTTTCTTGAACTATTTGGAAAAAAAGATGTAAAAATAAGTAAAAACTTGTTGAAAAATAAACAAGTGATTCAATTATAAATAAAGATTTCTACACATAGAAGTAATCATCAACTTAAAGTGCCCTCTTTGGGGATTACAATAGAGATCCATCTGGGGCGGTATAGCTCGGTTGGTAGAGTGGCCGTGCCAGCAACTTGAGGGTTGCAGGTTCGATTCCCGCTTCCGCCATCCTAGTCACTACCGTTGTGTCCTTGGGCAAGACACTTTACCCACGTGCTCCCATTGCCACCCACACTGGTTTAAATGTAACTTAGATATTGGGTTTCACTATGTAAAGCGCTTTGAGTCACTAGAGAAAAGCGCTATATAAATATAATTCACTTCACTTCACTTCATGAACTTAATTCTAAACATTTCTTCACAAAAAATACATCTTTAACATAAATATTTATGGAACATTTCCACAAAAAATCTAGCTGTCAACACTGAATATTGCATTGTTGAATTTCTTTTCACAGTTTATGAACTGAAATTCATATTCAGTTGAAGTATTATTCAATAAATATATTTATAAAGAATTTTTGAATTGTTGCTATTTTTAGAATATTTAAAAAAAAATCTCACGTACCCCTTGACATACCTTCAAGTACTCCCAGGGGTACTTGAATGTTTAGATGGCTGAATATTGTATTTTATTAATACATTGAGAAGGTTGAGACATCGTCATGCAAAAATATGAATACCATTGACTTGTACAACACGTAATATAAAAAATATCAGAAGCAATTTTCAGGTAGAAATATCACAATACATTACCAAACATCTTCGTAACAATCCACATTTTGTATTATTAATGCGTGAAACAGGCATCTGAAAATGGAATGTACTGTAGCTCCTCTCCTCTGAATGCTAGTGGCCCTACAGCAGGAATTAAAATTCTGTCGGGGATACACCCACGCACTGCAGATAATTTAATATTGTCGTTAAAGGTGTGTTCATGTCCATCTCGTGTTGAGCTCTCTTAAAAAAGCATAATGTATAATAAACATGTCATTACAGCGAACAAATTGTCCAAGCATAGTTTAAAAAACTTGAAAATGATCTGTGTATGGTATACTTATTAATGTTGAAAATTGTATTTACCTGTGATTCTCGCGATTAATTTTGAATTAACAATGAACAACGTGATTAATTGCGATTAAATATTTGAATCGCTTGACAGCCTAAACATAAAATAATATCCAAATAATGCGTCCTTTGATTTTTTTTTAAATATACAGCCCTCAGTGGAATAAGTTTAGACACACCGGGTTTAAGTGATACAGTAGCACGTATATGTCTTGTGCTTACCTGTTTGTTGAAGTAGAGGAAGCCTTTGGGGCAGTTGATGTTATGGAAGGGGGAAAAGGACTCGATGGTGCCGTCGATGGTCATGGGGTGGAGTCTCAAGGCGCCTCGAGAGGTGACCAGCATCCAATGAGGGGAGGGTCCACAGATGAACACCTGAGAAACATACAATACATGAAAACAGTTCGGAAATTACGGACAAAATGTTGTTGTATGATGTTTTTACCCCCGAGTATGCAGAGATGTCCTCGAAGTATCTAAACCTCAAACTACGACTTTTGACCGCTGTGTCATCAGCGAGGCCACCTTCTGCCTTCCTATCTTTCTTTGGCTTCGATTTCTTTTCTCGGAAGTTAATGTTGTGGGGCACCTGTGTCGGGCAGAACTTAGGATTGGCATCGTCGAGAAGTGATCCCCTTTTGGTGTGATTGCAATCATACCTTTTTGAAGCGCACTTTGAGGTTATTCTGAGGTTGTTGCTGATCATAAGGGAAGGCTTCATAGATGAGGAGCTCTTGTTCCACATGCACCTGGGAAACAACAGCATGTTGAAACGGAGGAATGATGCATGGGGGGGGGCACCTTTCGGGGGAAAAAAATCTACTCACTAGTAAATATGGGCGACTGCGGTTGTTGCCAAGCGAAATCAAAGACACCTCCTTGACCACCGGGATGTCTCCCTGACGAGTGACTTCCTCTTTCTTCCCTTCACCCTGCGTTGCTGATTGGCCGGACGAGCTGTCCACGAGCACCCTCTGACCAACGGGGAAGTTTTTTACTAGGAAAACCAATCTCCAGTCTGGCAGCTGATATATCTGTTTAAAGAAAAGTTTAGGTAAAAATATGTATACAGTGGAACTACGATTTACAAGCCCCCTCTATTTCCAAACTTTTCGATTTATGAACTTTTCAATTGAGCCAAATATGCCTCGGCGGGCGAACCTTATCTCTGGGTACAAACGTTTTACACATCATTCGTTTTGTGTCCCGCTTGCAGGTAAAAAGCAGGGGGCAGTACAAGTACTAGTCACTTCTCAGTGCTTCAGCTTGTGTGACCTTTCTCAGTTTGTTTTACCTTTTGACAAGTTTTTGTCCATTTTTATAACTCAATGAGTCCCAAAAAAAACCCAAAAAAGCGTGGTAAAAAAGAGGGAATCGCTCTGGAGTAAAAAATAAAAAAGACTATTTGCGAGCAGTACCTTAATAGCTCCCACACGTACGGAAGAATCGACAGAAGAGGCTTTGGACTACACCGAGTTTTAATTGTAATGAGACTGAATTTTTCTGCAAAAAGATGCCAAAGCAAACTTCCTCCACAGCGGAGAAAAGCTATCTCATGTTCAGTGGGGACTTTTTCAAAGCACACACAGCGTCTTTCTCCCCTGTACCTTTCCTTCTCTCCCTCCCACTGTCTGCTCCTTTCCCGTCAGCTCCTCCTTTGCGATGGTAATGAAAGTATTTTTTTTTTGTAATTGTAGCAATATGGTTGGTAAATCTATTAATTTTGTGATTTCTGATTATTTGTGAGGGCACCAAAGTGACTTCCGTGCGTGGGATTTTTTCGAACAGTAGCACATAGAGCAAAGCAGCTTCTTGTTTTTTGGTTTTATAATTAAAATTAATTAAATCAATCACCCCTTTAGGTTTGTTTGCTATACAGTACTGTATTGCACTTTGTATTGTGTTCAAAGTGGACAAACCTTCACTAAAATATGGACATTTGTCGAGGTTGATACCCATTATTCATATTTGTACATATTTTTTATGAAGAAATTTGCTTCACTATACAAACTTTTGGATTTAAGAACACTATTTAAGAAGCAATTACCATATTTTTCAGACAACAACTCTACTTTTTCCTACGATTTACACCCGGCTGCTTGTAAAATGGTGCGGCTTATGTATGGATTATTCTTCGCTATAGGCCATAATCTTCTGTACTCAACAAATAGTTTTAATAAAACACAGACAGACACACTAAAAAAGTGTTATTGTTTGTGCTATGGCGCCATCATTGGACGAGTTCGCTCACTGCAGGTGCTGAGGGGTGACAATGCAACTCCTGTATTTGTCCATAGCGTTTTCTGTTTAAAAAGATTTGTCATTTATCACTCCAAGCAGTTTCACAAATTGACTACAAACAATTCATACTTACTAAACTGTCAAATGTGTGATGTTTTATAAGTGTTTTCATGAATATTTGTGTGTGCTATCGTAATGTAATCATGTAAGCGATCGTTAGCATTAGCAAATATGCTAACACGTTTACAAGTGACTGTGTTAGTATTATTAACTTACAATGACATTCTTCTTGTATTGTTTCCATTTCGTAAATTGTCCAAATTGGTTACCGTGGAGTTATTGAGTCTGTTTAGCTAGTCGGTCCATGACGATGACTTCAGTTTTGTTTGATCAGCTGTATTACTGCAGTGTTACAAGCACTGCAGGGACACAATTAAGGTAAATCAATCAATCAATGTTTACTTATACAGCCCTAAATCAGTAGTGTCTCAAAGGGCTGCACAAACCACAACACAAACCACAATGACATCTTCGGTAAATAAATAAACACTTACAAATTATTTTGTACCAGTATAAAGCTGTGGCTTACGATGTGGTGCGACTAATGTACGTAAAAAAATATATTTTTACTACAATTTGGTGGGTTCTGGCGCCCTATAACCAGGAAAATGCGATAAGTTCATAAATCGAGGTTCCAATGTAAATAGAAGTTGTGATGAGGTCATGTGTGCCCCTGACCTCCATGACGCCATTTTCCCGCACAATCATACACCAGTGGGTGGGCTCAGCTTTGAAAGGACCTCCTTCACTCCCAGAGCTCGCCGCTTGACCAGAAGTGCGATTCATTTCCTCCCTAGGAGCCGCTGTGGCCGTACTTGAATCTCCATATAGCATTTCCTCTTCATCGTCCATTGCGTGACTGTGCAAACATCCACCATCAGTCCACATGCAGCTTATAAAATTAAACCCAGTGGTTGTTACCTGATGTCCTGAATGACCGTCTCCACTTCAGACATACTCTTCATGGTTGTGTCTTCCAAGACAGGACAGCTCACCCTGTTCTCCGTGGTGAACATTCCGCTCACGTCTCGGTACGCACACAGCGCTATCACCCGAGGTTGCTTGGCGGGAGACAATTTAAAACTTTTTAATTATAGTGAAAGAAGGGTGAACACCCTCTAGACGCTTCATTAGGTGTAATGAGATCCAATTACTATCTCTGTATTAATTAAACTTGACGTTTATGAGGGTGGATGTAGTTTGCAGTGGTGTAAAATTTCATCACACGAAGAGCTGTTGATAACATTTGGATTATTTAGCTACACGAAAAAGGCTGTGCAAACTACAACCACAACAATAAACATATTGTAACATTATCCCTCAGACTTCAGAGGTCTGCATGATGACGGTTTTCGTTTAAGCCAGCAAGAGGCATGTTATGACAATGAATGTTGGGTTCCTCACCATGGTGATCAGAGGTTTCTGCAGAGACAGCCGCTGCGTCTTTCCCATGTACGAGTCGGTCTTTAGCACAAACATGGTGACTCCTCCCTCGGCAGTCATGATAACCAAAAAGGGGTCTGCCACAGAGCAGTGAACTATGGGAGAGCCCAGGTCCACTGGGATGAAGTGGAGCTGCGTAACTGGGGGAAAAAAAATTAAAAAAAATGGTTAGAAAAAGGGATGTAACGATATAAAAATCTCTTGGTATGATAATCACAATATTAAGGCCACTGTACAATATTATTGTAGTGCATGTCCAACAAAAAAGACCCAAAAATGCTATAGAGCATGGGTGTCAAACTCTGTCCCGCGGGCCAAATGTGGCCCGCCAAGTAATTTCATTTGGCCCTTGAGGCAATATCAAATTAACATTAGAACTGGCCCGCCGGTGTTATACGGCGGTGCCGCTGTAACACCGCATTCACCAATTTCCCGGGAGACTCTCGAATTTCAGTGCCCCTCCCGAAAATCTCCCGGTGCAACCATTCTCCCGAATTCCAAGTGACTGTGTTAGTATTATTAACACAGATAATATTATATATTATCTGTGTTAATAATCTGTGTTGGGGGTGTGCCTTTAAGGCACACCCCCAACAATATTGGGGGTGTGCCTTAAAGGCATTGTCTTTAGCGTCCTCTACAACCTGTCGCCAAGTCTGTTTTCCCTCCTCACAAACAGCGTGCCCACCCAGTCACGTAATATATATGTGGCTTCTACACACATGTATGCAAGGCATACTTGATCAACAGCATACAGGTCACACTGAGGGTGGCCATATAAACAACTTTAACACTGTTACAAATATGCGCCACACTGTGAACCCACATCAAACAAAAATAAACACATTTTGGGAGATAATCCGCACCGTAACACAACATAAACACAACAGAACAAATACCGAGCCCTTGCAGCACTAACTCTTCCGTACCGCTAAAATATACACCCCCCCCACCCCCCCCCCCCCCCCCCCCCCCCCGCTACCAACAAACCCGCCTGCCCACCTGAGCATTAACTGAGCAGTAAAAAGGCCTAAATGGTTGATTTATTCATTGTTATTTTATTTTCAAATGTATTAGCCTGTGGAAAAAGTTAATGTTGATATTTACCTCAGAAGGCTGCAAATACAAAAGAGGCATTCATTTTATATTTAAATATGATTTGATATGCCATTGATATTTTTTTATTATCCATCCATCCATCCATCCCATCCATTTCCTACCGCTTATTCCCTTTCGGGGTCGCGGGGGGCGCTGGCGCCTATCTCAGCTACAATCGGGCGGAAGGCAGGGTACACCCTGGACAAGTCGCCACCTCATGGCAGGGCCAACACAGATAGACAGACAACATTCACACTCACATTCACACACTAGGGCCAATTTGGTGTTGCCAATCAACCTATCCCCAGGTGCATGTCTTTGGAAGTGGGAGGAAGCCGGAGTACCCGGAGGGAACCCACGCATTCACGGGGAGAACATGCAAACTCCACACAGAAAGATCCCGAGCCTGGATTTGAACCCAGGACTGCAGGACCTTCGTATTGTGAGGCAGACGCACTAACCCCTCTGCCACCGTGAAGCCCCATTTTTTTATCATTTTTGTTATTATTATTTGAAACTCAATTTTGCATGTCACTATTAAGTTATATAAGCCTTGCTTGGTCAATATTCAATGAAAAACTTGTTTGGGTCCCTATTAAAAGGTTAATTTGTTCAACCTCGGCCTGCTGCTTTGTTCAGTTTTAAATTTTGGCCCACTCTGTATTTGAGTTTGATACCCCTGCTATAGAGTGTAAAATGAAGTGGCAGGAATGTTTAGGATGAACACACGTACTGTAACAAAGTAAAAATGTATACTATTGTGTGTTGTTTTTACCCCCTTCTAGCAGCCGGATGCCCATGGGGGAGACTTGGATGATGTATTTGTTGTCACCAATGTTGCCGGCAAACACAGTAGGTCCCTGAGTAGCAAATCCACTGGTGTCCAGCTCCATGATCTCCTGACCGGTCTGCAGGATCTGCAGCACAAAACAGCGTTGGTTATTCTTGATATAAAATAAGAAAAGATGCCTATAAAGTGAAAAAAGGGGCTTCTACCATTGTTGAATCCTCTCGGCTCAAAATGAGGAAACCGTGCTTCTTGGCGTCGTCCTCCAGTGGCGTCTCTTTTTGTTCCTCCTCTGTCTTCTTCCCTTCCTCCTCCTCCTTCTTGTCTTCCTCCCCCTTGTCCTCACCCATCTCCTTCTCGGCCTTGTCGTCCGATTCCTCACTCTTTGCTGCCTGGAATAAGAACAAAGTTACAAAAAAAACAAAAAAAACATGCTGATTTGAAACTCAGGCTGTCAGGTGACAACAGTACTTTTTCTTTGGCTTCACATGAGATGACAGTCCACATGTCGTGGCACCCTGGCAACTCGAACGTGGTGACTACTTGCGGTCTGATGCTCCGCTAATGACATAAAAGGAAAGGTTACAGTATATGTAAGTACACCCCACACATTTCAGCAAAACATTTTGGAGTTCATATTCCCAAGGGATAATACTGTCGAAGTGAAAAATTAATATATTTTACAGTGGTCAATGAAGGGCTGGGCGATATGGCCTTTTTTTAATATCGATATTTTTAGGCCATATCGCGATATACGATATATATCTCAATAGTTTGAGCCTTTTTGAGCTTTGAATGAACACTTGATACATATAATCACAGCAGTATGATGATTCTATGTGTCTACATTAAAACATTCTTGTTCATACTGCATTAATGTACAGTGTATACTCATTTTAAACTGTCACGCAGAGAGGGAAATCACAACTAAGTAAATTGACCAAAACTGTATTTATTAAACAGTTATTAAGCAGTGGCAAAAAAATTCATGTCATTTCAAAACAGAAACTGCAAGATTGTCAGACATTTTAAAACAAGCTATGAGTGCACTTTTGTGCATGATGTCACTAAGATGACGTATCAAAACAACACTAAATTAAAGTGCACTTTTTGTACAGAACGCCACTACAATAATTTAAAACAAATAAAGTGCACATTTGTGCATGATGTCACACAAGATATTTCAATAAGTGTCAAATAAAAATGAGCTGCATAATAGGAAATCAAATAGTGTTCGTCCTTTGCTATGTGGTAGGTTACTGCGGACATTATCTCCTTTTGTTGTTGACTATTTTTTTCATACGGTGTTGATCTGGAAATGTTTGCCTCAGCATTTTGATGGTGTGGGCGTCTCGCACCGAATGGAGATGTTGACGTGCGGAGTACGCACTCTTCATTCTCTAGCAGGTGACTTTTCAAATGATGCTACATATTAGCAGTGCTGCTAATTTTTGTAGCAACGTTTTTGCTCCACACTTGACAAATTACGGTTGTCTGTTCGACATATTCCCACTTGAAGCCAAACCACCGCCAGACAATTGAACCCTTGCTGTTTTTCTTGGGAATTAATTCTTCCTTCATTTGTTACAAGATTGGCACCTTCTTTCTCTCATATTACTACTCGCACCACAGCTAACGTTACCCATGCTGCTACCTCTCTGCTCCGCGAGGGCGTATGATGCGACAATATGTGACGTATGTAAAAAGGCGCGCTTGTTTTTTGTCTCTGTGAGAAAGAGAGACAAGAACGAGTGATTAGAGCCTGTAGTGTAATGCCAACAGCTAAAAACAACTGCGTGAAAACGTATACTTCCTCAGGAGGCTGCGCTCCTTCAACATCTGCAAAAAACTCTTGTGGATGTACTACCAGTCCGTGGTTGCCAGTGTTCTGTTCTACATGGTGGTGTGCTTGGGGGGCAGTACATCTAATAAGGACAGCTCCAGACTTGAGAAACTGATTAGCCTGGCTGGTCCTACGTTCGGAATGAAACTGGACACACTGGTGACGGTGGCAGAGAAGAGGACTGTGGACAAACTAGTGAGCATCCTGGATGATGCGAGTCACCCTCAGCATACAGTTATCAGTAGCCAGAGGAGCCTGTTCAGTGCTAAACTGCTCCATCCCAAGTGCAGGACTAATAGACTCAAAATCTCCTTTGTCCCACACGCCATTAGACTGTACAACTCCTCTCTGGGGAGGGGAGGTGGGGGTACTCGGATGACAGGGGATGCAAAACAATAACAGTGCAATACGTTTTCATAACATGGTCACTACTGCTTAGTTTCTCTTGTTATATTCTTATTTTGCTGTTATGTTTTTGTTCTCATTGTTGCTTTTTATTTTTATTCTTATTGTAATATTTTTCTATTTTGTTTCCATTATAACCCCATTATTTACTTTTTACTGTTTAATTGATCTCAACTCTGTATACTGCTGCTGGAATTTTAAATTTTCCTGAAGGAATCGATAAAGTACTATCTATCTATCTATACTCGAATATCACAATGTAGTCATTTTCTATATTTTTAGTATATCGATATATCGCCCAGTCCTAAACCAGTGTACAGTTTTTATAGTGGTGCAGATTTACTATCCATTGCAAATGACTCAACACACAACCCTTACTGTAGCTGGCAACACGGTCTGGGGTTGCATGAATATTGTCCGCATTAGGGAGCTGTGGTTCATTGAGGGAAACAAAAGTGCTGTGTCATTGTAAAAAAAGAGCAGAGATCCCCTCCTTTGGGAAACTAGGCGGTTTGGCACCTTTTTTCAGTACGCAGACTACTCTAAAATTGTATAGTATTGTCCCCTTAGAAGATATAACAAAAAATATTGCTGAAATGTGAGATACTATACACAAGTACTGCAGACAAAAGCATGTGTATCTGAGTTATTTACAGGCGACTCCGTGTTTCTCTGAGACAGCCCTGGTAGACCCAGAATTCATGTAGCACCAACATTGAACCTGTGATAGACGGGCCTTGCGACCACAGGTTTTTGTTTTTGGTGCGGACTTTTAGAAACATGCACACAAGTGTTCACCTGCAGTACCGACAGCGCCCCGTTCTTGCCGAAGCCAGAGCACACCACCACCTCCAGGTCAGGTTCTGCGTTGCCCTGGAACTGTAGGCGGGACACAAGTTGTGGTTTAGGTCTAAAGCGGTGACACATTTAAGTAAGACTTAGATTAGAATTTGAAATACATCTACCTCTTCTGACAGGAAGGCAGGTTCACCCATGGAGCCATTGACACATGGCCCAATATTCAGTATGCTATCACACACCTGTATAGACAATTTATGACCTCTCAGAAAAAGCAAGAAATACATGTTCAGTTAAACATAATACAGATTGTAAAAAGGCCTACAATAATAACAATTATCATAGGGGACATCAGGCCAGATATCCGCGTCCATTAAATGATGGATTTTTTACGATACTTATTCTAACATGAGCTCGCTTTAGCTACTTACAATATGGCTGTCATTTTTGTGCAATTCATCAGAAGTCATATCAATAACACATGTGGTAAACTTATTTTTAATAAGGGTTTTACAATATAAAAAAAGTTTCATAGAAACTAGTAATTAATAAAAATGAGTAAAATTAACTGTTAAAGGTTAGTACTATTAGTGTACCAGCAGCAGATTGTATTGATATATATTGTAGGAAAAAGAATATTACTAACAGAAAGAAACAACCCTTTTGTGTGAATGAGTGTGATTGAGTGTAAATGGGGGAGGGAGGTTTTTTGGGTTGGTACACTATTTGTAAGTTCATCTTGTGTTTTTATGTAGATTTAATGAAAAAATAAAAAATAAATAAATTTAAAAAAATAAGGGTCTTAATTAAAGCTCAAGTTATATTTGGCAATTTGACGTGTATTGCTATCGGCCCCTTTATACTGATATCGGCCTTCTTTTTTTTTTTTACAACTACAACAGATACAATATATACACACGATAGTAGTATTTAGTGTGCGTCTGTATGTGTGAATATATAAATACATATATATATATAAATATATATATATAGTGAAGTAGACAACCACTGCTCAAGTACTAAACAATTTGCCCTGCAAACTTTGAGTAAATTATTCAACATATAGGAGATTACTAGATAAGTAAAGAAGAGCAGGCAGCAGCTCACACATTCTCATAATGTTCGTAACTTCCGGGAAAAATTATGTCAGCCAGCTTGAAAATTGTCTCAGCTATAAGCTACTTAAAAGAATAGTTTTTATTTAAATGTTCGCAATATTTCAGGGTTCCTCATGAGGAAACGTTACAATGTAGTAAATCCATAAATTGCTATAAAATTGTAAAAAATTGAGATGATAAGTTATTGTGATGTAGCAATATCCCATATATTTACAAATTTTCTCAGGAGATTTTCTATATTTTGAAATTCAAATATCAATGTTCCTCCGACCCGCAGCCTTAGGCACACGTAATGAAGGTGCTTTGGTGCTAAATATACCACAATACTAGTGCACATAAAACATTACCATACTGGTCTGAAGTTTCCTCAAAAATAATGTTAAAAAAACGCTTAAAGCCTTGTCCAGCTGCTTATTGACAGATACTATTGATGTTTAAATAACTTTTACTTAAAAGGACTAACGGCTCCAAATATCAGTTATCGGCACCGATACTACTACTATTTGGAATCAGATCGATTATAGATACAATAGTTCAGAAAGTTGAGATACTATTGTACGAGGTAAAAAAACTACATTATCAAGCGATCATGAAAACCTGAAGTTTTTCATTCTGTTAATTTTGGTATTTAATACATAAATTAAATCAATGAAAAATTATTTTCCAATCTACCGTATTTTTCGGAGTATAAATTGCTCCGGAGTATAGGTCGCACCTGCCGAAAATGCATAATAAAGAAGGGGAAAAAAACATATATAAGTCGCACTGGAGTATAGGTCGCATTTTTTGGGGAAATGTATTTGATAAAACCCAACACCAAGAATAGACATTTGATAGGAAATGTTCAATAAATAAAGAATAGTGAACAACAGGATGAATAAGTGTACCTTATATGACGCATAAATAACCAACTGAGGAGGTGCCTGGTATGTTAACGTAACATATTATAGTAAGAGTCATCCGAATAACAATAACATATACAAAATGCTATAAGTTTACCAAACAATCTGTCAGTCCTAATCGCTAAATCCGATGAAATCTTATACGGCTAGTCTCTTACGTGAATGAGCTAAATAATATTATTTGATATTTTACAGTAATGTGTTAATAATTTCACACATAAGATGCCCCTGAGTGTAAGTCGCATCCACGGCCAAACTATGAAAAAAACTGCGACTTATAGTGCGAAAAATACAATAACAACATTACTCCAAAACACACATCAAATCCCTTTAAGCCACGACCTCCAAACAAGTTGTATTTCTCTGCGACATCCGGAATTAAAATTCCATCCATGCATGTTCTTTCACCTCAAATGAATATGTGGCCAGCTGGGTGCCTGACTGGGCCTCGCTTCCGTACACTTCAATCTCGTCCACTTCATCTATTAAAGTGGGCAAAGAAGCACAACAATGAAACAAACCTGACGTGAAAAAAAAACAGAGCACATTTGCAAACA
This sequence comes from Nerophis ophidion, assembly GCF_033978795.1. NCBI lineage: Eukaryota > Metazoa > Chordata > Actinopteri > Syngnathiformes > Syngnathidae > Nerophis > Nerophis ophidion. The sequence continues at coordinate 18,805,719 of NC_084614.1, read as the reverse complement.
TACCAGTCCAGTTACTGGAGGATTCGACTTTCTTCTTTTTGCTCGGCGGCTCCTCCTGGAAACCATTGACTGTTGTTCAGTAAAACGACAACAGGACACAAAGCTGATACAAATGATTGTCACACATGCTCACCTGTTTGTCCTTATCCTTTTCTTTGTCCTGCTTTTCTGTCACCTCGTCCGGCGGCGTCTCCTGCAGCTTCTCCGTGTACTTCAGCAACAAGGAGTTACCGAGGCGGGACCCGAGGAAGAGATAGCCCGGCTCCATGGTGGTCATCTGAGGTGGACAAGGAGCAAACAAATGAAGGAAGGACTGCCTCGGCTAAAACGTAGTCTTGTCAAGCGATTAGGGATGTAACGATATGAACATTTCATATGAAGGTTATCATGACCAAAAGGATCATGGTTATCATTATGATCACAATAGGTACCGTATTTTCCGTACTATAAGGCGCACCTAAAAACCTCCAATTTTCTCAAAAGCTGACAGTGCGTCTTATAATCCGGTGCGCCTTATATATGGACCAATACTGAGCCACAGCAGGTCTCGCAACTACGGTAAGCAGCCGCAGACTTAATTTTCCCCCGTAGAAGAAGCAGCGTGCGGTGCATGCTGGGATATATGACTGCGCAAGGGTGCCGTTTCATTTCCATTTGTGTGTTCATGTAAAGACCCTAAAATGGCTCCTATTAAGAGACACTCTTACGACGCAGTTTAAACTCAAGGCGATCAGTCACGCAGGAAATACAGGAATAGAGCAGCAGCGAGAGAATTTAACATTAACGAATCAGTGGTGCGGAAGTGGAGGAAGCAACAAGATGACCTGCGTCAAACGAAATACAGCGTCACTGACTTTACCACGGGGAAAATAATAAAACAGCTGTTTATTCATTTTGGGAGTGAACAAAGTTGTCAGAACACTTGTTTGTAATCTATTAATAAAGTTTGACTCACCTATCTGACTGTTTTGTTGACATTCCCTTGAGCGCAGCTCCATCTAATGGATGCATAACGTAAGCCCAGCCTCTACTGTAGATCTATTCTATGCGCCTAATAATGCGGTGTGCCTTATATATGAACAAAGTTTTAAAAAAGGCCATTCATTGTAGGTGCGCCTTATAGTGCGGAAAATACGGTACTTATACACACACATTGAAATCCTTTGACAAAGTTTTTTTTTTTAAATTTAAATAAATAAAATAAAATAGAAAACCCACTATTTTGGATGTTTTGTATTTTTTCACTGAAAAGTCTTCGTACTTTTAATTGCTAAGCATTTATTGTTTTCAATATTGTCTTGTACTGTAGAACTTTAAGATGTATTCAAATGGAAAAGTGCGTTAACAAACCAAATCCATTATTATTATTCATTACTTCTGGCGGGCGTCCTATTCTGTTCAGCGGTCCGTAAAAAGACCTCCATCTCGTATCCGAGTATAGAGCGATCACTCTGTTCTAACCACTAGGCCACCTACTCAGTGGCCTAGTGGTAGGCTGCGGGTTCAAACCCCGGCCGAGTCATACCAAAGACTATAAAAAATGGGACCCATTACCGCTCTAATTGGCACTCAGCATCAAGGGTTGGAATTGGGGGTTAAAACACCAAAAATGATTCGCTGGCGCGGCCACCGCTGCTGCCCACTGCTCCCCTCACCTCCCAGAGGGTGATCAAGGGTGATGGGTCAAATGCAGAGAATAATTTCGCCACAACTAGTGTATGTGACAATCATTGGTACTTTAACTTAAAGAGAGCAGAGCTTGTAGGTTGAATGTACCCAATTGAATATCTTAGTTACTCAGACAGCAATGGGTTTATATAAATTTAGATTAGGGGTATGTTGTTTCTTAATGGAGAATGATGTTAATGTGTCTTGTTTTCATGTAAGCATTTGAGCTACCAAGATGGCGGTATCAGTATGTAAATTGATCACGGTTTTTCCATAATTTTAATTTAAGAGATTTACCACAGGTATCATTAATATGTTTAAATCCCTACAAGCAATACTGATTCATTCATTATGATCTGTAATCTCTTTTTAATCTCACCCAAAAAAATGCTAAAAAAAAAATATCCATAAATTATCCGCAAATTTTTGGGTTTAGTGTGTTTGGAGATTTATTATCATGGTTTGGCTCAGGGGATGTTGTCGTGAGTTTGTGAAGCTGTTTGAGGCATTTGTAATTAATGGCTATATAAATAAATTTCTATTAGCCATAGTGTACGAATGTGAGTGTTGTCTGTCTGTGTTGGCTCTGCGATGAGGTGACGACTTGTCTAGGGTGTACCCCGCCTTCTGTCCGAATGCAGCAAGGGTAGGCTCCAGAACCACTGGAACCCCAGAGTGGAAAAGCGATAGAAAACATATGGATAGATGGATGGATGGATGGATGATTGATTAATTAAAAGCGCAGGGTTTAAAGCAGGCCTGGGCATGTATTTTGACCCGGGGGGCCAAATGTTGAGAAAAAAACAGCGTGGCGAAGTTGGTAGAGTGGCTGTGCCAGCAATCTGAGGGTTACTGGTTCAATCCCCACCTTCTACCATCCTAATCACGTCCGTTGTGTGCTTCGGCAAGACACTGAACCCTTGCTCCTGATGGGTCCTGGTAAGCGCCTTGCATGGAAATACTGTCAAAGCGCTTTGGGCTCCTTAAAAAAGGGGTAGAAAAGCGCTATACAAGTACAACTCATTTACCATTTACCATAATACAAAACCTCACAATAATGTCAGATTTAATGCTAAAAACGTTATTAAAGATTGCCTTAAACAACGGAATGGAATTTGAAGAATAAAACACTGAATATTGACAACATATGAACCCCCTCTTGATTGAAATATCTTACAATAAAGCAAAACACAACAAAAATGCACCAAACAGCGAAATATGAACGCGAAGGGTAAAAAAAAAAAAAAAAAAAAAAAGTCTGATACATCTGATATATCACTAAGCCTCAGAAGTTTGTTGTAAAAATCTCCTTCCGCATTTGTCCCTGACCCCCACATTTCAGGCTCTGGAAATGCTCCCCACCCACACTGCCTGGTGCTTTGTCTGAGCTGCTGTGACTTAGATGACCATAGTAACTAATTAGATGACCATAGTATCAATCAATCAATCAATGTTTACTTATATAGCCCTAAATCACTAGTGTCTCAAAGGGCTGCACAAACCACTACGACATCCTCGGTAGGCCCACATAAGGGCAAGGAAAACTCACACCCAGTGGGACGTCGGTGACAATGATGACTAACTAATTAGATGACCATAGTAACTCATTAGAAGACCATAGTAACTAATATATCATGCAAAAGTGCAGATTCCAACCATTCCAACCCTAGAGTCATTAGAAAACATCACTGCACATCATAATGGCAGCTACACTTTCCATCTTAGAGATCTAATTAAATTATTTGGGGATGTCCTGCGGGCCACATGGAAAAGCTTAACAGGCCGCATGTGGCCCCCGGCCTTAATTTGCCAAGGCCTGGTTTAAAGTTTGGGGAAAAAGTAGTGCCTATTCATCCATCCATTATCTACTGCTTGTCCCTTTTGGGGTCGCGGGGGGTGCTGGAGCCTATCTCAGCTGCATTCGGGCTGAAGGCGGGGTACACCCTTGATAAGTCGCCACCTCATTGTAGGGCCAACACAGATAGACAGACAACATTCACACACTAGGGCCAATTTAGTGTTGCCAATCAACCTATACCCAGGTGCATGTAATAGTCCGGAAATTACGGCATATGAAATAAAGACTGCTTATAACGTTTACACAGGTTGTGAGGACGCTGGCGGCTGCTTTGTCAAAGTGGAAGTCTCGGACGCTCCTCATGCCGTCGGTGATGAGGGTCAAAACATAACTATGGCAAGAAAAGAGACAGGGAAAGACATTTATAATTGCATTGTGATATAAGGGCTGAACCTAAGTAATAATAACAGCGAGCACTTACATCTCTCCCCCCTTCAGAGAGATAACCATCTTGTCATGGGCAATAAAGTCAGACTGGGAGCAGTCCAGGGTAATCTTCACCTCCTCTTGTACGCCTGAGAAAGCCAAAACATGTTACATCGGCAAAACTTAGGGTAAGAAGTGTGTGTTCACTTTTGTGCTCACGCAGAGGGAATGCTGTGGTCCCGTTTGTTTGGGAATTAAGAGACACTCCGTACGGTGGAATACTCTGGTTCAGGTACAACAAGGAGTTCACAGCGAAGACCACCACACCACCTGTGGAGATTGGTGCGGAGTGAAATGAAAATACAAAACAAAAATGACCACACAGGAAACAAACAAAATACAGAAAGGATTCTGAAGATAAGAAGGATGCTCACCAATGGGCTTGGGAACGGCCATGACTTGCGAGCAGTCAAACGGCAGGTTGTTCAATGACCAGATGACAGGGTGGACTTTCTGCATGATGTTGAGAGAGATGGCGACAATGCTGCACGTGTCCTGCCGCACGGCCACACGCCTGGAAGGGAGGAGGTAGAAGAACGTGACATAAATTGTTTGATTTAAAGGCCTACTGAAATGAGATCTTCTTATTTAAATGGGGATAGCAGGTCCATTCTATGTGTCATTTCGCGATGTTGCCATATTTTTGCTGAACGGATTTAGTAGAGAACATCGACGATAAAGTTCGCAACCTTTGGTCTCTAATAAAAAAGCCTTGCCTGTACCGGAAGTAGCAGATGATGTGCGCGTGATGTCACTGGTTGTAGAGCTCCTCACATCCTCACATTGTTTACAATCATAGCCACCAGCAGCGAGAGCGATTCCGACCGAGAAAGCGACGATTTTCCCATTAATTTGAGCGAGGATGAAAATTTTGTGGATGAGGATAGTGAGAGTGAAGGACTAGAAGAAAAAAAAAAAAAAGGCGAGGGCAGTGAGAGCGATTTAGATGTTATTAGACACATTTACTAGGATAATTCTGGAAAATCCCTTATCTGCTTATTGTGTTACTAGTGTTTTAGCGAGATTATGTGGTACCTGAAAGTCGGAGGGGTGTGGCCACAGCTGTGGTGACCGCCAGTGTCTCTGAGGGAAGCCACGCAGCTGCAGGAGCACGCAAGCTCCGCTCATGTCTACGGTAAGAGCCGACCTATTACCACAATTTTCTCACGGAAGCCTGCCGGTTGACATGTGGTAGAGAACCATGTTCGCTTGACCGCTCTGTTCCATAGTAAAGCTTCACCTTCGGGAATGTAAATAAGGAAACACCGGCTGTGTTTGTGTTGCTAAAGGCAGCTTCAATTCACCGCTTCCCACCTACATCTTTTTTCTTTGACTTCTCCATTATTAATTGAACAAATTGCAAACGATTCAGCAACTCAGAAGTGCAGAATACTGTGTAATTATACGATGAAAAGAGACGACTTTTAGCCGTGAGCGGTGCTGGAAGAACATGTTCGCTACAACCAGTGACGTCACGGGCGCGCGTCATCATTCCGCGACGTTTTCAACAGGATACTTCGCGGGAAATTTAAAATTGCAATTTAGTAAACTAAAAAGGCCGTATTGGCGTGTGTTGCAATGTTAATATTTCATCATTGATATATAAACTATCAGACTGCGTGGTCGGTAGTAGTGGGTTTCAGTAGGCCTTTAAAAGGTGAGGAATTGAGTGGGGTGCAGGGGACAGACCCGGGCCATGTCTGGTTAGGCTCAAACAGGATGAGCAACGTAGACTCGTAGTAGCCGTGGAGGAACTTCATGTCGATGATGTTGAGCAGCTTTTCGTCCAGTTCGCGGACGTCAATGATGTAACTCGGCAGGAAGCTGGACTTGGGACTGCAGGAAAGTACACAAAACAGCATCTCACAGTTAGGCAAGTATTTTCATTGCAGCAAATCTTCCCAAGGAGACATTACTAAATAAATTAAACTTGGATATTTGCATGTTCTCCCCGTGACTGCGTGGCTTCCCTCCGGGTACTCCGGCTACCTCCCACCTCCAAACACATGCACCTGGGGATAGGTTGATTGGCAACACTAAATTGGTCCTAGTGTGTCAATTTGAGTGTGAATGTTATCTGTCTATCTGTGTTGGCAACTAGTCCAGGGTGTACCCCACCTTCCGCCCAATTGTAGCTGAGATAGGCTCCAGTGCCCCCCGCAAACCCGAAGGGAATAAGCGGTAGAAAATGGATGGATGGATTTTAGAGTAAGGTTGTGCAATATAGACGATTTAAATTATATAAATTTGTCTGACCATATAACTGCACTTACATCGAGACAATGCATATTGATGACAAAACTAGCTGTGTCTTACAAATTTGACAGCGGCAAGCGAACGCACGCTGCATCCTCAATGCAATGTCGCATCCTTGCTAGCGGCTAATGTCCCTCCAGGGTGCAGCAAAGTCACAAATAAATCAGCAATCATTACTTGCATGGTGGCAAATTAAAACCTTTTTTTTTTTTTTACAAGTGTAATCCCTAGAGGACAAAAAATAGCCAAACATGCTACACTACACACTGTAGGAGGATATACCGTATTTTTCGGACTACAAGTCGCAGTTTTTTTCATAGTTTGGCCGGGGGTGCGACTTATATTCCAAAGCGACATATGTGTGAAATTATTAACACATTACCATAAAATATCAAATATTATTGTTTATCTCATTCGCGGAAGAGACCAAGAAAATGTCAGTAATCGTCACGTACAAGTGGTTGAATTCAGCGGGGGAGGGTCATGGCAGAAGTGCGTTGTGGGTCATGGAATGCTAACTGCTATATGCTACTGCCGTACTGTACCTATTAAAATGGATCATTTCATCGTTGACGGTAACTTATGTAAACTGAGAAGGGCTGAACAAAAACAACACCGAAAAATAAATCATGTACTGCAGATTACAAGATGGACGTAGTGAAATATGCAGCAGAAAATGACAAGAGGAAGCGGCGCGTACCTTTGGAGTTGGCAGAGTTGTTTAGAAGCGACATCGAGGAAGAAGATTTCATCGGATTTATCAAATTAGGAATGACAGATTGTTTGGTAAACATATAGCATGTTCTATATGTTATAGTTATTTGAATGACTCTTACCATAATATGTTACGTTAACATACCAGGCACTCTCTCCGTTGGTTATTTATGCGTCATATGACGAACACTTATTCAGCCTTTTGTTCACTATTCTTTATTTATTTTAAATTGCCTTTCAAATGTCTATTCTTGGTGTTGGATTTTATCAAATAAATTTCTCCCAGAAATGCGACTTATACTCCAGTGAGACGTAAATATGTTTTTTTCCTTCTTTATTGTGCATTTTCGGCCAGTGCAACGTATACGCCGGAGCGACTTAATAGTCCAAAAATACGGAAATACCGTATTTCCTTGAATTGCCGCTGGGGCGCTAATTAATTTAAAACCTCTTCTCACTCCTGCGCTTAACAAAGGCATGCAGTAATGGTGAGCATGCACTAAATATTTTAAAAACTCTTCTCACTGCGGCACTTACCAAAGGCATGCAGTAAAAATTTGAGTGTGATGTAAGGATACATCATGAAAAGCACATTTAATAAAAATAAAGTTATTATGGTCTTACTTTTACTTATAAATGAAGTCCATGCCAGCTCCTTCTGATCAAAAGCATCAATAACTTGTTTATAGAAGTCTTCCTTATCTTTCTTCAGTTTTAAAAGTCTCTCTGTCTCGATGGAGATCTTCCTTTATTACCTCCTGCTTCGATTGAAAGTCCAGTTTAGAAAACTGCTATCAGACCGCTGCTATCAGTTAGCTCGTCTCCTCAAGTGCAGGCGACGACAGAATTAACCTCGAACAACTCCCCCTCCCGTTCTGCTCCGTGAGTCATCTCTTTATCCCACCGCTGCCACCATGAAGTGTTATTGTATAAATAATATACTGGGTATTTAGGACTGGAACATGCTTTATTTCAGCCCGGTTGTTTACATAGCCAGTAGAGGAGTGTTCCATCCTAAAAGGTCCGTCGTTTACCCCCCGCGTCATATCCGTCCCAGCACATATCACGTCACTCATTGTCACTTCTTCTGCAGCCGAGTAGTCACGAGAAGGATCACTAGCGCCCTCTACCACGAGGAGGCGGGAGTTATTTAATGACTCATTTTTGACATACACAGCTACGGTATATATAATATAACATAGCTTCTTACTGTTCTTTTTAGCATACCGGTATTCAATAGCTTGGAACTTAAATCCTACTGAATAGCTCTGAATCTTCATCTCTTTTTGCGATTTCAAATTACCGGTATTGAAATCAGCTTCCTCCATTTTAAAAATGATGACAGGGGAAGTGTCACTCGTGATGTCACAAGTTTGACCCGGCGGTAATACTAAGCATGCGCTAATTATTTTGCGAAGCGAGTTTGACCCCGCAGTAATTCAAGGCAGGCGCATACTATATGCCCGGCGGCAATTCAAGGAAATACGGTATGTTACCACATATGTCAGCAACCAAATTAGGAGCCTTAGGAACCCGTTTTTCCATCCCTACTTTAGAGCTGTCAGTGTATAGTTTTAGTGGCAGTATGGATTTACGCTCCACTGAAAATAACCAACAGGAGTCAAGCATGGTGGAGGTCGTGTAGTGACCTGGGGCTGCATGAATGCTGCGCTTCACAGATCACTTAGTTTCGTTTCCATAGTAATGTACTTTTTAGGTCACTCACCCGTCTCCGACCCCACCCTCCTGTTCATCAGTTAGCGTGTCTTTCCGGAAGGGCAGCACCACCAGTTTGGTGCCATAAATGAGCATCACTGCACAGCGATTCTCCGGATCCACACGGACAATAGGAATGTGTACGTTCTGTACAAAGCCATCCTGCAATTTCAAAATCATCAGGTTGCTGTCAGTGTGTCCAAATATAAGTGGATTGTATGTTTCGTTGTGGTATTGTACATACTCGGAGTTCGGGCTCCTCAAAGTAGTGCATGGACAGCGTCTTTAGGTCGTGTGTCCCCGGGTCGTACTCCACCACAGACAGCTGATGAGAGCACATAGAAAAATGTTGGCAAACCCAAATAATTTTCAATTATCTTCTTTCTGCCCAGACCTTGCCGTCTTTAAAGCTAAGGAGGAGCGCATCCCTGCTGGCTCCTACGAGCTGCACGCTGGCCATGGACATGACGTTACCAAAGAGCGAAAAGCTGGCCACCTGCTCCAGCTTCTCCTTGCGAGCTTTGCCATCTAAAACAAAAACAAAAGGAGAGTTGGAATTGCCATCGAATTCTGCACTTTTATACACTGCAAGAACTGAAATCTAAGTAACATCAAATATATCAAATAAGGGTGATATTTGCTTATTGTCTGTCTGATAAGATAATTATTCTCACTAAGCAGATTTTATGTTAGAGGGTTTTACTTGTTTTAAGGCAGGGGTCACCAACGTGGTGCCCGTAAGGACCAGATGAGTCGCCCGCTAGCCTGTCCTAAAAATAGCTCAAATAGCAGCACTTACCAGTGAGCTGCCTCTATTTTTTTTAAATTGTATTTATTTACTAGCAAGCTGGTCTCGCTTTGCTCAACATTTTTAATTCTAAGAGAGACAAAACTCAAATAGAATTTTGAAAATCCAAGGAAATATTTTAAAGACTTGGTCTTCACTTGTTTAAATAAATTCATTTATTTCTTTACTTTGCTTCTTATAACTTTCAGAAAGACAAATTTAGAGAAAAAAATATAACCTCAAAAATAATTTTAGGAATTTAAAACATATATACCTTTTTACCTTTTAAATTCCTTCCTCTTCTTTCCTGACAATTTAAAATTTAAAGCCCACCAGGCTGCACCAAACTAACTTTTAGTGCCTTGTTGATACAGAAAAGTACAGTGGTGTATGCGCAGCAGCTATGAAGGTTGCAAGCCTGTTTGGTTCAACTTATCTTTGTGAATCAGCCTTTTCCTTACATAAACTTCATCAAGAACAAACACAGAACACGCCTCACTGATGCACATCTGCAAGACTCAGAGTTGCAATGTCAAGTCACACACCAGAGTACAACACACTAGTTAACAGCAATGCCAGGCTTCCCACTAACTGACAAAGAAACATAACAGATTTGGTGTCTAGTTCAAAGTGTGACATGATTTATTTAAAAAATTGAGAGTTGAATTTTGTATTTTACATGAGTTATTATTTGTACAAACATGGTGTAAAGTAATTTATGAATTGTTAAAAAATGTTTGTGGCTAGCTAGTTAAAATGGGATAGTGTGATTTCACAAGACTGTCTTAGAAGTGATCATTTGAAAATGTTCAATTTGAAAAATGTGCACTTAGAGAAAATATAAAAATAAAGTGTTGCATATTGATATGTATCTGTTTCTATATATATTTATTGTGAGAATTTATTAAGATGATCAGTGTTTCTACAAAGATAAATATCATTAATTATTAATAATAACATAGAGTTAAAGGTAAATTGAGCAAATATGTTATTTCTGGCAATTTATTTAAGTGTGTATCAAACTGGTAGCCCTTCGCATTAATCAGTACTCAAGAAGTAGCTCTTGGTTTCAAAAAGGTTGGTGGCCCCTTGTTTTAAGGGTTTTGGTCTCAAATTATCTCAGTAAAATATTAGAGCTTGTTGCTGAGATTTTATGACCTATATTGAGTAAAACACCGTTGAAACTAGAATATCAACTGTTGCAAAGCTCTGTCATCAACACTCACAAGTATAAAAGTACATTTTAAAAGTAATAATTTCTTACTTCAAGCATGAAAAAAAAAATCATGATGCCGTGCGCAAATCATCATGTCAAGATAATGGCACTAGCATTTACTTACTTTAAGAATATGTTTCAACATAGAGCAAAAAGGTCTTGTTTTTTTCCTACCAAGAAAAGTGCACTTGTTATTAGTGAGAATATACTTATTTTAAAGGTATTTTGGGGTTCATTGAGGTTTGCTAATTTTACTTGTTTTGGAAAATCTTGACAAGCCAAATTTTCTTGTTATTTTGGCAGATAATTTTGCTTAGTTCAATTAAAATACCCCTCATTTTTGTATTTTTCTTTCTTGTTTTTAAACACTCACTTTTTGCAGTGTAGGCACCCTGCAAATTCCGTCGGTACTACCGGGCATCGATTCACATCAAACAGTGCCATATTTCAATACTTTTTTTGTATGTAATGTCACATACAGCTGCAAACTGAACATCAGCTCACATAAACAATCACTCAAGCAGCACTGAGGGCGGACTCAGCCAAACTCCCTCCATGTAATGTTGTATTTTTCAATACCAATAAAGCAAATGTGCTTGATGGGAAACGCTCTAAGGTAAAGTATGTCTCCACTCTTCCAAAATGTGTTAGCTTGATGCTAATTTACATGCGATTTGCCAAGAACAGGCATTAGCGATTTTACATGGCAATTTTAACGCATCCAAATTTGGTAATAAAAACTACAACTATAATGAATGTTACAACCAAACAGTTGGTGTGTAATAAGCACCATACTTAAAGCATACTTGCCAACCTTCAGACCTCCGAATTCGGGAGATTGTGTGTGTGTGTGTGGGGGGTTGGATTTTATCAAATAAATTTCCCCCAAAAATGGGACTTATACTCCAGTGCGACATATATGTTTTTTGCCTTCATTATGCATTTTCGGCTGGTGCGACGTATACTCCGGAGCGACTTATAATCCGAAAAATGTGGTATATATATACATGTAAAATAAATACTTGAATTTTAGTGTTCATATATTTACACGTATACACACACATAACACTCTCTACTCATTGTTGTATTTGAAACTGCAACGCTTTGCAGCCAGTAGCACAGCCTTTGAAGGAGCATAGGTATGGGCAGCATCTGTGACATTTAATTTGCAGGAAAGGAGTGAGTTTAGGGTTGAATTGTCCATCCTTGTTCTATTCTCTGTCACTATTTTTTTGGGACATTACTACTTGCCGTAGTTTTGAAGCAATGCATAATGGGATTACGGATGTTGTGTGTCAGTGTATTAAAGTGCCGGCTGGAATAAACACACGCTGAGAAATAGCACTGTGCCTACCTACTTTATGGGTTATAGATAAACCTATGGATAACGGAGACATATATAATAGTCTCCTTCTTGTAGTGTGTGCAGTTGTGCACTCTCCAAAAGCCGTAGATGTTATAACGTGACTGGGCCGGCACACTGTTTATATGGAGGAAAAGTGGATGTGACGACAGGCTGTCCTCACTCAGGTCCGGCTAAATATCGTGAAAAATTCGGGAGAATGGTTGTCCCGGGAGATCTTTTGGAGAGGCACTGAAATTCGTGAGTCTACCGGAAAATTCGGGAGGGTTGGCAAGTATGCCTTACAGTATAAACAGTTTGTAGGGTGCAACATAACACAATCAGCTTCCTGTAAAAAGCTACTTCCTCGTTAAGACAACATAACTTAGATAGCCTATACAGTATTGCCATCTAATGTCTTGAATGTGCCAATGAGACTCATGTGTGTAAGAAAACAAGATATAACGAATGGACATCAGTTGCCATAGTTAGCTAATCTTTAAATGTTACATTATCCATCCATTCATTTTCTACCGCTTGTCCCTTTTGGGGTCTCAGGGGGTGCTGGAGCCCATCTCAGCTGCATTCGGGCGGAAGGTGGGGTACACCCTGGACAAGTCGCCACCAAGGGCCAACACAGATAGACAGACAACATTCACACTCACATTCACACACTAGGACCAATTTAGTGTTGCCAATCAACCTATCCCCAGGGACAGAAAAAAAATTTCATCATCAAACAATCAACATTTATTACCCCACAAAAGTACCCAAAATTGGCACTGGGAATTGGTATTGCATGGGTTCAAATGTTAACGGTAAAAATAATTACAAGAAAAGGTGCCCACAAATGGACTTAGACCAGGGGTCACCAACTTTTTTGAAACCAAGAGTTACTTCTTGAGTACTGATTAATGCAAAGGGCTACCAGTGTGATACATACTTAAATAAATAGTCAGAAATAGCCAATTTGCTCAATTTACCTTTAATAAATAAATATATATATATAAAAATGGGTATTTCTGTCTTCATTCCGTCGTATATTTTTTTTCCTTTTACGGAAGGTTTTTTGTAGAGAATAAATGATGAGAGAAACACTTAAATGAACAGTTTAAAAGATGAGAAAACAGGAAAAAAATGAAAATTAAATTTTGAAACATAGTTTATCTTCAATTTCGACTCTTTAAAATTCAAAATTCAACCCAAAAAAACAACAAAAAAAACTAGCTAATTCGAATCTTTTTGAAAAAATTAAAAAAATAATTTATGGAACATCATTAGTAATTTTTCCTGATTAAGATTAATTTTAGAATTTTGATGACATGTTTTAAATAGGTCAAATCCAATCTGCATTTTGTTAGAATATATAACAAATTGGACCGAGCTACATTTCTAACAAAGACATATCATTATTTCTTCTAGATTTTCCAGAACAAAATTTTTAAAATAAATTCCAAAGACTTTGAAATAAGATTTAAATGATAAATGATAAATGGGTTGTACTTGTATAGCTGTTTTCTACCTTCAAGGTAGATTTGATTCTACAGATTTTCTAGATTTGCCAGAATAATTTTTTGGAATTTTACTCATAAATTTGAAGAAATATTTCACAAATATTCTTCGTCGAAAAAACATAAGCTAAAATGAAGAATTAAATTAAAATGTATTTATTATTCTTTAAAATAAAAATTAAAAAAAATACTTGAATAATGATTTAAATTGTCAGGAAAGAAGAGGAAATAATTTAAAAGGTTAAAAGGTACGGCGTGGCGCAGTGGGAAAGTGGCCGTGCGCAACCCGAGGGTCACTGGTTCAAATCCCACCTGGAACCAACCTCGTCATGTCCGTTGTGTCCTGAGCAAGACACTTCACCCTTGCTCCTGATGGTTAGCGCCTTGCATGGCAGCTCCCTCCATCAGTGTGTGAATGTGTGTGTGAATGGGTAAAAGTGGAAGTAGTGTCAAAGCGCTTTGAGTACCTTGAAGGTAGAAAAGCGCTATACAAGTACAACCCATTTATATGTGTTTAAAAATCCTAAAATAATTTTTAAGGTTGTATTTTTTTCTCTAAAATTGTTTTTCTGAAATTTATAAGAAGCAAAGTAAAAAAAATAAATGAATTTATTTAAACAAGTGAAGACCAAGTCTTTAAAATATTTTCTTGGATTTTCAAATTATATTTGAGTTTTGTCTCTCTTATAATTAAAAATGTCAAGCAAAGCGAGACCAGCTTGCTAGTAAATAAATACAATTTAAAAAATAGAGGCAGCTCACTGGTAAGTGCTGCTATTTCAGCTATTTTTAGAACAGGCCAGCGGGCTACTCATCTGGTCCTTACAGGCGACCTGGTGCCCGCGGGCACCGCGTTGGTGACCCCTGACTTAGACTATGGTACAACAACCATATTCAAACATACCTGAGGGCTTGTCGGACTTCGATGTAGTCTGAAACATATATGTAATGTTAGAGGTGGCTTCTCGATGACTGTTTTTTGTTGTTTTTGATGTACTGGCAGTGCAAATACCTCCACATCGTGGATAATCCTGTAGACAAACACCTGTGACGTCCCGGCGACCACGAGATTCTTCTCCTTGTTGGAAATGAAGTTGCAGTAGACGGAGAACTCCACAGAGGTGGGCGTGTGGGCTTGCCTGTGCACCGCATACATCTCAGCAGGCTGCCCTCACCTTCTGACTGCAAAACACATCACATCTTGCAGGCCATGTGCATACGTTCACATAAATACGATAGTACCATTTAACATGAGGCAACCCAGGTGGGTACGAATGTTTGCCGCTGGCCGGATATCTGCAGTGGCAGCTCAGAGCGGTTTCGCGCTTGATCATGCGGAAGTGTTGTTTTCACCACCACTACTTATGACGTAGAACACACATCCTAGTTTATACGGAATATTTAAATTTTCGGATTGGACAAGCACCTCCGCCACAAAGTTTGGCGAGTAAAAAGTTCATTTTAATCCCACGGGTACAAGCGGCCGAAATGAGTTTCCTCCGCCGGGTGGCTGGTGGCTCTCCCTTAGAGATAGGGTGAGAAGCTCTGCCATCCGAGAGGAGCTCAAAGTAACACCGATGCTCCTCCACATCGAGAACAGTCTGATGAGGGGGTTCAAGCATCTGGTCAGGATGCCACACGAACGCCTCCCTAGGGAGGTGTTTCGGGCATGTCCGACCGGTAGGAGGCCAGAGGGAAGACGCAGGACACGTTGGGAAGACTATCTCTCCCGGCTGGCCTAGGAACGCCTCGGGATGCCCTGGAAGGAGCTGGACGAAGTGTCTGGGGAGAGGGAAGTCTGGGCTTCCCTGCTTAGGCTGAAGCCCCCGCGACCCAACCTCGGATAAGCGGAAGATGGATGGATGTAGGGCTGGGCGATATATTGATATACTCGATATATCGCGGGTTTGTCTCTGATATATATCGTGATATTCGAGTATATGTTCTCACGCAATTGCTTTTAGCTGCGGGCGTTACACAACAGGCTTTTTTTCCACTCTTTCTTGTCTCTCCTTCTCACAGAGACTTAAAACAAGCGTACCTTTTACATACGTCACCTACTGTCGCGTCATACACCCTCGCTGAGCAAAGAGGTAGCATCATGGGTAATATTAACTGTGATGCTAGCGGAGTGGTGCGAGTGGTAATACGAGAGAAAGAACGTGCAAATCTGGTAACAAATGAAGGAATTAATTAATTCCCAAGAAAAACAGCACGGGATCCATCGTCTGGCGGTGGTTTGGCTTCAAGCGGGAAGATGACGAAAAAGTATGTGGCAAAAGCGTTGCTACAAAAAGTAGCAGCACTGCTAATTTGTAGCATCATTTGAAAACTCACCCGTGAAAGAATGAAGTGTTTGAAACTCAGAATGTCAACATCTGTTGGTGTTTCCAGATCAACACCATATGAAAAAATTAGTCAACAACAGAAGGAGATAACGTCCGCACGAACCTGCCACATAGCGAAGGACATAAACCATTTGATTTCCTATTATGCAGCTCATTTTTATTTGACAATCATTGAAATATCTTGTGTGACATGCACAAAAGTGCACTATTTGTTTTAAACTATTGTAGTGGCGTTCTGTACAAAAACTGCACTTTAATTTAGTGTTGTTTGGATATGTCATCTTAGTGACATAATGCAAAAAAGTGCACTCATAGCTTGTTTTAAAATGTGTCTGACTATCTAGCACTTTCTGTTTTGAAATGACATGAACGTTTGAGCTACTGCTAACTGTTTAATAAATACAGTTTTGGTCAATTGACTTAGTGGTGATTTCCCTCTCTGCATGAAAGTTTAAAATGAGCATATATGAATGCAGTATGAGCAAGAATCATCATACTGCTATGATTATATGCATCAGGTGTTAATTCCAAGCTAAGGCGAAATATCAAGATATATATCGTGTATTGTGACATGGCTTAAAAAAAATTGAGAAATTAATAAAAGGCCATATCACCCAGCCCTAACTTATATAACCGGAATCGTCATAATGCTGATTTCACTTAAACCATCCATCCATTTACTACCGCGAGTCCCTTTCAGGGTTGCGACGTCCCAATGATTGATTGATTGTAGCGCTTAACACCACGCAACCCACAACTGCCATTGAATTAAAAACACAGCAAAAACTTTGATTTAGTTGTCTAACATTAATTAAATTAATTAATTAAACTGCCGCATTGTACGCAACAAAAAAGACACTCGCTAACAACTGCGCTGCATTCACGTGTTAAAGATGCTACACAGGTGGACCGCTACCTTTTAATGGCCAACTGTTACCCAAAGCACACAATTGTTTGGAGCAGTCGTGACAATGTGCGTGTTTCTACTCGCCAAGTGGAACTTGTAAAAGGGGAAAAAACAAGTGAAAGTGGACATTGGGAATATAGCGGCGCAGATAGCCGTGCTAGCTAAATTAGCATAGCATGACGCCGTGCGTGCCGCCGCCGACTACTAAATGAATGAAAAAAAGTGGACATACCTATCTTGAACTCACTAGAAAAACAAATAAGTCCCGCTATTCCTTTTTTCATTCGTCATTTCACACGTAGGAAGGTTGCGGAGTCTTTAGCAGCCGTGGGAGTATAATTCCTTGTTATGTTGTTGCTGCGGCGTCTGTCTTCTTCGTTGGTGT
Source organism: Nerophis ophidion (assembly GCF_033978795.1). Lineage (NCBI taxonomy): Eukaryota > Metazoa > Chordata > Actinopteri > Syngnathiformes > Syngnathidae > Nerophis > Nerophis ophidion. The sequence continues at coordinate 18,788,585 of NC_084614.1, read as the reverse complement.
GCGTTTATGACGCCCCTAGCGTTATTTTGATGGCATTGCACTGAAAGCTTGATACAGCAGCGCTTTCCAACTCCATCCATCCATCCATCCATTTCCTACCGCTTATTCCCTTTCGGGGTCGCGGGGGGCGCTGGCGCCTATCTCAGCTACAATCGGGCGGAAGGCGGGGTACACCCTGGACAAGTCGCCACCTCATCGCAGGGCCAACACAGATAGACAGACAACATTCACACTCACATTCACACACTACGGACCATTTAGTGTTGCCAATCAACCTATCCCCAGGTGCATGTCTTTGGAAGTGGGAGGAAGCCGGAGTACCCGGAGGGAACCCACGCATTCACGAGGAGAACATGCAAACTCCACACAGAAAGAACCCAAGCCTGGATTTGAACCCAGGACTGCAGGACCTTCGTATTGTGAGGCAGACGCACTAACCCCTCTGCCACCGTGAAGCCCGCAAAAATAGTCCCTCTACCTGTATAAGTGAATGCACTGTTACAAATAAGCGCCACACTGTGAAGCCACACCAAACAAGGATGACAAACAATTTCGAGAGAAAATCCGCACTGTAAGACAACAAACACAACAGAACAAATACCCAGATCCCCTTGCAGCACTAACGCTTCCGGGACGCTACAATATCCCCCCCCCCCCCCCACTACCACCAAACCCCGCCCCCACCAACCCCGCCCACCTCATTGTTATTTTATTTTAAAATGTATTAGTCTGTGGAAAAAGTTAATGTTGATATTTACCTCAGATGGCTGCAAATAAAAAAGAGGCTATACATTTTTTTAATTTAAATTGTATTTCTTTGGTGTTTTTTTGAAAGTTGATTTTGCACTATTAAGTTGTATAAGCGTTGTTAAAGCAAATCAGTGTAGCACACTGAGCAATAATTAACGTTTTATTCATGCACTTTCTCTTGCTACCTCAAAGCTTGAATGTTTGGTTCATTCATTATTGTTATTTTGTTTTGAAATTTATTATTAGCCTGTGGAAAAAAAATATTTTGATATTTAACCTCAGAAGGTTGCAAATAGAAAAGAGGCATGTAATTTTTATTAAAATTTTACTTGATATGCATTGATATTTTTGAAGTATTAGTATTACTATTATTTGAAATTAGATTTTGCATGTCACTTTAAAGTTATATAAGCCTTGCTTGTTCAATATTCAATGCAAAACTTGTTTAAAAGTTTAATTTGTTCAACCTAGGCCCACGGCTTTGTTCAGTTTTAAATTTTGGCCCATTCTGTATTTAAGTTTGACACCCCTGCTCTATTTCATGGATCAGCAACCCAAAATGTTGAAAGAGCCATATTGGACCAAAAATACAAAAACAAATCTGTCTGGAGCCGCAAAAATTTAAAAGCCATATTAAATACAGATAGTGTGTCATGAGATATAAATTGAATTAAGAGGACTTAAAGGCCTACTGAAATTAGATTTTCTTATTTAAACGGGTATAGCAGGTCCATTCTATGCGTCATACTTGATAATTTTGCGATATTGCCATATTTTTGCTGAAAGGATTTAGTAGAAAACATCGATGATAAAGTTTGCTAACAGAAAAGCCCTGCCTGTACAGGAAGTCGCAGTTGATGACGTCACATGTTGATGGCTCCTCACATCTTCACATTGTTTTTAATGGGTGCCTCCATCAAAAACAGCTATTCGGACCGAGAAAACGTCAATTTTCCCATTAATTTGAGCGAGGATGAAAGATTTGTGTTTGAGGATATTGATAGCGACGGACTAGAAAAAAAAACAAGTTACAAAAAAAAAAGCGATTGCATTGGGACGGATTCAGATGTTTGTAAACACATTTACTAGGATAATTCTGGGAAATCCCTTATCTTTCTATTGTGTTGCTCGTGTTTTAGTGAGTTTAACAGTACCTGATAGTCGGAGGGGTGTGTCCATGGGTGTCTTGACGCGCAAAGTCTCAGGGAAGTCGACGGCAGCTTTATGGGCGGCACAAGCTCAGCAGATCCCCGGTAAGAAGCAACTTTTTACCACAATTTTCTCACCGAAACCTGCTGGTTGACATTCGGTCAGGATCCATGTTCGCTGTGATCCATAGTAAAGTTTCACCTCCGGTAATTTTAAACAAGGAATCACCGTGTGTTTGTGTGGCTAAAGGCTAAAGCTTCCCAACTCCATCTTTCTACTTTGACTCCTCCAATATTAATTGAACAAATTGCAAAAGATTCAGCAACACAGATCTCCAAAATACTGTGTAATTAAGCGGTTAAAGTAGACGACTTTTAGCTGTGTGTGTGCGCAGCGCTCATATTCCTAACAGTCCGTGACGTCAAGCGTACACGTCATCATTCCGCGACGTTTTCAAGAAGAAACTCCCGGGAAATTTAAAATTGCAATTTAGTAAACTAAAAAGGCCGTATTGGCATGTGTTGCAATGTTAATATTCCATCATTGATATATAAACTATCAGACTGCGTGGTGGGTAGTAGTGGGTTTCAGTAGGCCTTTAAAGGCTATCTCAGCTACAATTGGACGGATGGTGGTATACACCCTGGACAAGTCGCCCCCTCATCGCAGGGCCAACACAGATAGACAGACAACATTCACACTCACATTCACACACTAGGGCCAATTTAGTGTTGCCAATCAACCTATACCCAGCTGCATGTCTTTGGAGGTGGGAGGAAGCCGGAGTACCCGGAGGGAGCCCATGCATTCACGAGGAGAACATGCAAACTCCACACAGAAAGATCCCGAGCCCGGGATTGAACCCTGACTACTCAGGACCTTCGTATTGTGAGGCAGACGCACTAACCCCTCTTCCACCGTGAAGCCCAGCAAAAATGTCATGACAGAAAATAATGTGAACACCACAGCACTTTATCAATAGATATATTTCAATAGAGTTCATACACTATATTGCCAAAAGTATTTGGCCACCTGCCTTGACTCACATATGAACAGGAAATGCCATCCCATTCCTTACCCATAGGGTTGAATATCTCGTCGGTCCACCTTTTGCAGTTATAACAACTTCAACTCTTCTGGGAAGGCTGCCCACAAGGTTGCGGAGTGTGTTTATAAGAATTTTCCACCATTCTTCCAGAAGCGCATTGGTGAGGTCACACACTGATGTTGGTCGAGAAGGCCTGGCTCTCAGTCTTCGTTGTAATTCATCCCAAAGGTGTTCTATCGTGTTCAGGTCAGGACTCTGTGAAAGCCAGTCAAGTGCTTTGTGCACAGTCATGTTGGAAGAGGCCCGCTCCAAACTGTTCCCCTAAAGTTGGGAACATGGAATTGTCCAAAATGTTTTGGTATCCTGGAGCATTCAAAGTTCCTATCACTGGAACTAAGGGACCAAGCCCATCTATCCATTCATTCATTTTCTACCGCTTATTCCCTTTGGGGTCGCTGGTGCCTATCTCGTGTTTTTGGAAACATTCGACATTGTGTCATCCGGACCAAAGGGGAATCGAACCATCCAGACTGTTACATGTGAACATACCCTTTCCCAACTACTTTGGCACGTGTTCCAGCCATGAAATTGTAAGTTAATTATTATTTACAAAAAAAAATAAAATTTATGAGTTTGAACATCAAAAATATCTTGTCTTTGTAGCGTATTAAATTGAATATGAAAAGGATTTGAAAATCATTGTATTCCGTTTATATTTACAACCAACACAATTTCCCGTCTCATATGGAAACGGGATTTGTATACACACACATATATATACATACATGCACATATATATACATATATTTATACATATATATACATAAATGTATATATATATACACACACATACATACACACACACACACATATATATATATATATACATATATACACTTAGATAGATAGATGGATGGATGGATGGATGGATGGATAGATAAATAGATGGATAAAATTTTATGTATTCCTTCAGGATAGTTCCTACAGGAAAATTAAAATTTTCAGTACAATCCCATTCAAGATCAGAAAAACATTACAGCTCCGGCTTGCAAAAAATATTAGATTAGATTAGATTAGATAGTACTTTATTTATTCAGTCAGGAGAGTTCCTTCAGGAAAATTACAATTTTCAGCACAATCCCATTCAGGATCAGACAAACATTACAGGGAGACAGAACAGGATCGCTGACGGGTCTGCCGGCTTCCAGCGCCCCTTACAAAAAAGATGACATACAGGTAAACAAGGGGGGGGGGGATAGAAGATTAAAATAAAATTTAAAAAAATATACATACATACACACATATATATACATATATGCATACATTTATACAAATGTACACACACACACATATATAAACACATATATAAACATGTATACATACATATATACATATATGTATAATATATATATATATACGTATGCAATATACATATGTATATATATATGTATATATACATATATATGTATATATACATATATATATATGTATATACATATATATGTATACACATATATACGCATATATACACACATACACCTATATATACACACATATATATACATACATTTATATACATATATACACACATATATGTACACATATATATATACACTTATATACATAGATACACACACACACATATATATACTGTGTATATATATATGTATATATATATATGTATATACAAATATATACACAGTATATATACATACATACATATATACATACATATACATACATACACACACATATACACATATATATATAAATATATGTTTTTAAAATAAATGTATTCACTGTAATCCATTTCTGTTGTCTCATACTGTATTTCATTGACTGCTCAGCCTTGTTAATATTTGATATATTGTAATATATTACAAGTGCCTTACTGTCTGTGTATATTTTCAATATGTACTGTGTGTGTTTCATTGTTCAATAAAACATCCATCCCTTTTTTATACCGCTTGTCCCTTATGCTATGGGGTCACAGGGGGTGTTGGAGCCGATTTCAGCTGCACACGGGTATAAAACAATTAAATGAGAGCAATATAACATTTTAAATTCTTTGAAAAAAGGCAACAGTCATCACATGTACCGTTTCTTTAATCGTCATTGTGTAAATCATTGCAAAAAACACAACAAAACTAAGCCCACTATTTCTGTGAGTTAACCAGACGATAAACGAAGAGTTGTTGTAACCGTTAACGTCCACTAGATAGCACTGTTGACACCTAATGGCAGCTGCACACGCAGAAAGTGCTCTAATAAGAGAAATACAAGGAAAAAAGCACTGCTGTTTAAAGGCACATGGAGCAAAACATTACATGGCAAAACTCCAACCATATGATATTCTAACATGCAAACATTTGACAAACACATTGCTGTAATGTCGTTGAATTTAAAAGCCACAATGCAAGCTAAATTCAGTTAAGGCACTTTTCATCTCGTCTCACAAACATGGACATCCGTAAGGCACAGCAGTTTTTGGTGACTGATTATACAAAACAATACTAATACAAATGACAAAGAGCGGCAATAATTAGCACACATTTTCTACGCTAGCTCCTGTCGTAACATATAGACCAGGGGGTCCCGAACTCACACTACCTGGGGGCCACTGGATGCAGAGTCTGGGTGAGACCGGGCCGCGAGAAAAGATTTCTTTGAAAAAAAAGTGTATACTCTTCAGCATGTCTAGTTGTATAATGAAGTTTTAAATTGTATTCCTTGTGCACCGCAACATTATCTGAGCAAACAAGACACGTCGGGGTGCCCCTGTGCTCAACAAAGAAATATTGCATCTCCCACTTTTCCTGGAATTGTCTTTGCTCATCACAAACCTTATTCTTCACTGCAGGCTTTGAAAACGACATGTGGAATATATTTGTATTTAGCCGATGCACGGCGAACAATGTTATTTCCGCAATGTGTGTCGTTCCGCTACAGCAACACGGCGGTCAGCGGATAATAGGACCGGGAAAGTACCAGGATAGCGAGCGCAAAAAAAGTGACGACTCCCGGAGTGTTATCTGGTGTCATATAGAAATATATGCAGTGTTCATCGTGTGAGGCAATGCAAATTAAACAATAATAAAAAAAACAATGGTTTGAATTGTTCCAGGTTATTGGGGACTGTTATTACTGACGGACAGGTGTCGCGGTGTGACTGCAGCCAGGCACGTAAGAAAACCCTCGTCTCCATGGCAACGTTTCTGTGGCTTTCACTCATTTGCCGCTTTTCCACTAACGCAGGGGTAGGCAACTCAGAACGTTGAGAGCCATTTTGGACCCAAATAATAACGCTGTCAAGCGCCATTCATATAAAACTTGTGGGCTGCACTAACATTACACTTTCATATTAAAAGGGAACATTATCACCAGACCTATGTAAGCGTCAATATATACCTTGATGTTGCAGAAAAAAGACCATTAATTTTTTTAACCGATTTCCGAACTCTAAATGGGTGAATTTTAGCGTATTAAACGCCTTTCTATTATTTGCTCTCAGAGCGTTGTGACATCACCTAGGTAGTCAATCCGCCATTTTCTCAAACACATTATAAACATCGAGTCAAATCAGCTGTTATTTTCCGTTTTTCAACTTTTTTCCGTACTTTGGAGACATCATGCCTCGTCGGTGTGTTGTCGGAGGGTGTAACAACACACGATCAGGGACAGATTCAAGTTGATTTACGTAGAGTGTGCATCGATTAGCACGGCATGCTAATCGATGCTAACATGCTATTTAGGCTAGCGGTATGTACATTTGTAGCTATAATTGCATCCAGCCTTTCCCTCCATCTACATTTAATGCCAAACAAACACTTACCAATCGACAGATTTAAGTTGCTCCAGTGTCACAAGATGCGAAAGTCCCGATCGTTTGGTTTGCACATTTTACCGGCGATGCTAAGGCACACATGGCACAGAGATGTATGGGTATCCTGCAGATGCATTTCCAACGATAAAGTCAACGAAATCACAAAGGTGAGTTTTGTTGATGTTATTGACTTATGTGCTAATCAGACATATTTGGTCGCGGCATGACTGGCAGCTAATCGATGCCTACATGCTATTTAGGATAGCTGTATATACATTTGTAGCTATATTTGCATCCAGCGTTTCCCTCCACCCACATTTAATGACAAACAAACACTTACCAATCGACAGATTTAAGTTGCTCCAGTGTCACAAGATGCGAAAGTCCTGATCGTTTGGTCTGCACATTTTACCGGCGATGCTAAGGCCGACATGGGCGAATAGCGTCAATAGCTATTCGCTCAATAGCTTCAGTTTCTTCTTCAATTTAGTTTTCGCTATCTGCCTACATACTCCAACCATCCGTTTCAATACACGCGTAATTAGTTGAATCGCTTAAGCCGCTGAAATCCGAGTCTTAATCTGAGCTAATGTCGCTATATCTTGCTGTGCTATCAGCCATGTTTGTTTGTATTGGCATCACTGGATGACGTCACATAAAAATGGACGGTGGCTTCACAGATAGCGAAAATCAGGCACTTTAAAGCCTTTTTTCGGGATATTCCATGATGGGTAAAATTTTAATAAAACTTCGAAAAATAAAATAAGCCACTGGGAACTGATTTTTATTGGTAGTAACCCTTCTGAAATTGTGATAATGTTCCCCTTTAAGGTAGGGGCCACAAAATAACGTTTTGCAGGCCGCAATTGGTCCGCGGGCCGCGTGTCTGAGACCCCTGATATAGACAAAGAGCAGCAATAGATTAATTTTAGGTATCAGAAACTACCTTTCAGATGATTTAAGTGGTATTAACAGCAGTGACAAGATCCAAACTCACACATATATGAAAATAAACATAAGGAGCATCAATATTAGGTTCTTGATTGGTTTGGGTTTGTAGGTAGTTGTATGACTCCGACATGGTTTGGCACACAATGGAGGCAAAGCTGTTTGATTGGCAATATAGCAAAAGTGAAAAACAAAACAACCTCCAGAGCTCATCCACTGAAGTGGCACATTTCTCCCCCCCCCTGGTTCATTTGGTGGTCATCCAACAGCACAAATGGCGCCTGGCATCATCTACCTTTAAACATTCGGATTTTGTGTTTGTCTGCCAAAAGCTGCGTGACGTTATGTTCAAAATCTCCATCGTGGACGCCCGTGTGTCTAAAAGCGCCGGACAGAAGATTGTCCTCCCAGTAGTGGTGCCAGTTGCCGTCCTGGTCTGCGCCAAAGCCAAACACGTTCACCTGAAAGAAAAAAATGCAGAAACTTTTGAGTGGCTCTGAAAAGCAGCATCACCACTGTAGAGAAAATTTTTCAACCAATTTTTTAGAGTTGAAAAAATCCGGAGGCACACCACCGGCAGAAATAATTAAAAAACTAAACTCAGTTGACAGTAAAAAGTTATTGTCACAATAGTCAGATATGATTTTAAACCAGGGCTGGGCAATTATTTTACTCGGGGGCCCAGATTTAGATAAAAAAAAGTGTGTCTGGGGGCCGGTATATCTATTTTTAGGAACACTAATACAAAACCTCTGTCATAACTTGGGCTATGGTGTGGTTTGTTTTCCCGTGGTGCAAAGCGACTGGATCGGACACGACGTGAAGGTCGTGACATCTTTTAATATTAATTCGAAAAAGGAACAAACAAAAGATGCGCACAAGGCGGAGAACAAACTCGGCTATGAAAACAAAAACTCGCACAAAGGCAGAACTATGGACCACAAAAACAAAAACACTTACTGTGACGTGAAAAGCACGAATCTATGGCAAGAAGTGAGCAATCAGGTATCAAGGGTGTGTAGAGGGTGATGTCGCCAGGCTGACTGCCTGGCAACTACAGGCTTAAATAGTGCTGAGATTATTGACAGGTGCATGAGTCCAAACAAATGAGCCCGGTGAAACTAATGGTTGTCATGGACACTAAAACAAACCAGGGTGCGCAAAAACAGAAAATAATGGAGTCAAAAACAAAACAGAACATAACTAAACAGAACTTTGTGTTGTGGTTTGTGCAGCCCTTTGAGACACTAGTGATTTAGGGCTATATAAGTAAACATTGATTGATTGATTGAACATGATCACAAAGACATGACAACCTCACAATAATGACTGAAAGCTAAAAACGTTATGGCAGACCGCCTTAACAGAATGCAATTTGAAATGTTTTTTTACTGAATGAGACACCCAGAATGTACGTGAAAATAAAGAATGTGGGATTTGCAATATTAACTATGAATGATAAAACACTGAATATTAAGAACATATTTTACAATCAACCGAAAAACAAACAAAATGCAACAAACATAGTGAAAAAACCCCCACCTACATTCTGAGATATCTCATAGTGACCATAGTAAGTTATTAGATGACCATAGTAACTAATTAGATGACCATAGTAACTAGTATATGATGCAAATTTCAAGCAATGAAAGACTTAGTATTGTTTGGGGATTAGAAAACATCCATGCACATCATAATGGCAGCAACACTTTCCATCTTAAACATCCAAAACAATTATTTGGGAATGTCCGGCGGGCCAAATTGAAAAGCTCAACGGGCCGCATGCCCAGGTCTGCTTTAAACCATAACCAAGCTCTTGTCCCAAAAGTAGGTGTACCGTCACCACTTGTCACATCACCCTCTGACTTATTTGGAATGTTTTGTTGTTTTCCTCTGTGTAGTGGTTTAGTTCTTGTCTTGCGCTCCTATGTTAGTGGCTGTGGAAGGAGATTTTGTCAGCGTTGCCTGCGGGAGCAAAGGTCACCGCCTCTGTCCATGGTGCTAAGGACAGAGCACCATCAGACGGGGGCGTAGCAGTGCTGACGGAGAGACACAGCTGGCAGGTGATTAGATTTCACAGGTGGTCATACTTGCCAACCCTCTCGATTTTCCTGGTAGACTCCAGAATTTCAGATAGATAGATAGATAGATAGATAGATAGATAGATAGATAGATAGATAGATAGATAGATAGATAGATAGATAGATAGATAGATATATAGATAGATAGATGGATAGATAGATAGATAGATAGATAGATAGATGGTACTTTATTGATTCCTTCAGGAGATTTCCTTCAGGAAAATTAAAACTTCAGGAAAATTAAAAAATGGTTGCCCCTCCCGAAAATCTCCCGGGGAAACTATTGTCCCGAATTTCTCCCGATTTCCACCCGGACAACAATATTGGGGGCGGGCCTTAAGGGCACCTCTCTCACCAGAAAAGGAGACTATTATAAATGTCTCCAATATCCATAGGTTTATCTATATCCCATAAAGTAGGCCGGCACGGAGCTATTTCTCAGCGCGTGTTTATTCCAGCCGGCACGTTAATACACTGACAAACAACATCCGGAATCCCATCATGCATTGCTTCAAAACTACGGCAAGTAGTAATGTCCAAAAACATGTTTGAGACGAAGCAGAAGAACGAAGAAGAGATATGGAGACGATGAGTGAGAAGAAGAAGTACGCTTGCAAGTTCCAAAATGATTGGAAAAAATTATTTCAGTTCATCCAGGACACTTCGTACAGCTTTTCCCGGGTGGATTCCGAGGCGTTCCCAGGCCAGCCGGGAGACATAGTCTTCCCAACGTGTCCTGGGTCTTCCCAGGGGCCTCCTACCGGTTGGACATGCCCTAAACACCTCCCCAGTAAGGCATTCGTGTGGCATCCTGACCAGATCCCCGAACCACCTCATCTGGCTCCTTTATGTGGAGGAGCAGCGGCTTTACTTTGAGCTCCTCCCGGATGACAGAGTTTCTCACCCTATCTCCAAGGGAGAGCCCCGCCACCCGGCGGAGGAAACTCATTTCGGCCTCTTGTACCCGTGATCTTGTCTTTTCGGTCATAACCCAAAGCTCATGACCATAGGTGCGGATGGGGAACGTAGATTAACCGGTAAATTGAGAGCTTTGCCTTCCGGCTCAGCTCCTTCTTCACCACAACAGATCGATACAGCGTCCACGTTACTAAAGACGCCGCACCGATCCGCCTGTCGATCTCACGATGTACTCCTCCCTCACTCAAGAACAAGACTCCGAGGTACTTGAACTCCTCCACTTGGGGAAAGATCTCCTCCCCAACCCGTAGATGGCACTCCACCCTTTTCCGGGTTTACTAATCAAGTTATCTGAAATATTTTGTTTTAAAAAACGGGGTTTAGATAAACATAAGAATATTATTCTTCCATCTGCTCCTTTGTGATCATGGAAATGTATAAGAAACAAACAAAAAACAATGAAAGTGTCAACTTAACGTGGCTTGTTTATAAGCATTTTCATGAAAGGAATAAGAAGAACTGATGACGATACCTCATCACATATGTGGACCGCCAGCATCAAGCTCAGGAAGCCAGTGGAAGGATAGCGTCCATGTCCCTCCAGCCAAGACTCGTAGACGTACTTGAAAAACGTTGGGTTGTATATCAACACCTGCAGAGGACAGGATGTGAGAAGACGTGAGAAAATGCTGGATTTGTTTTTCTATTGTCAAATGGAATGTACCATACTTGATACTAATTAAATAATAACACCAAAAATGCACATTTTTACAGAATATTTTCCAGGACTGTATTTGTAACTTGTTGGCATTTGTGTCATGATCCATGGTCCGGATCAAGTTTTGTTTAGTTATTTTCGGTTAGTTTTGGACTCCCTTAGTTCCTGTTTTGTGTACTTTGGGTGTTTGTTTTGGTTACCATGGGTGCTAATGGGTTTCTGATTAGTACTATTCAACTTCAAACCCTTGTTACATTAAATGAGTTTAAAGGGGAACATTATCACAATTTCAAAAGGGTTAAAAACAATAAAAATCAGTTCCCAGTGGCTTGTTTTATTTTTCGAAGTTTTGTTCAAAATTTTACACCTACCGGAATATCCCTAAAAAAAGCTTCAAAGTTCTTGATTTTTGCTATTTGCGATGCGACTGTCCATTTCCCTGTGACGTCATACAGGGCTGCCAATATAAACAACATGGCGGTTACCACAGCAAGATATAGCGACATTAGCTCGGATTCAGACTCGAATTTCAGCGGCTTAAGCGATTCAACAGATTACGCATGTATTGAAACAGATGGTCGGAGTATGGAGGCAGATAGCGAAAACAAAATTGAAGAAGAAACTGAAGCTATTGAGCGAATAGCTATTGACGCTGTTCGGCCATAGCATGGGTGTACCTAATGAAGTGGCCCATAGCATGGCTGCCTTATTAGCATCGCCGGTAAAATGTGCAGACCAAACGATCAGGACTTTCGCATCTTGTGACACTGGAGCAACTTAAATCCGTCGATTGGTAAGTTTTTGTTTCGCATTAAATGTGGGTATGTAGTTTCAAATGTACATACAGCTAGCGTAAATAGCATGTTAGCATCAATTAGCGTAGCATGTTAGCATCGATTAGCTAGCAGTCATGCTGCAACCAAATATGTCTGATTAGCACATAAGTCAACAACATCAACAAAACTCACCTTTGTGATTTCGTTGACTTAATCGTTGCAAATGCATCTGCAGGTTATCCATACATCTCTGTGCCATGTCTGTCTTAGCATCGCCGGTATAATGTGCTGACACTCAATGGGGGTCTGGCGGCAGATTTCTTGCCAGTGGTGCAACTTGAATCCCTCCCTGTTAGTGTTGTTACACCCTCCGACAACACACCGACGAGGCATGATGTCTCCAAGGTTCCGAAAAATAGTCGAAAAAAACGGAAAATAACAGAGCTGAGACCCGGTGTTTGTAATGTGAAAATGAAAATGGCGGGTGTGTTACCTCGGTGACGTCACGTTCTGACGTCATCGCTACAAGACCGATAAACAGAAAGGCGTTTAATTCGCCAAAATTCACCCATTTAGAGTTTGGAAATCGGTTTAAAAATACATGGTCTTTTTTACTGCAACATCAGGGTATATAATGATGCTTGCATAGGTTTGGTGATAATGTTCCCCTTTAAGCTTCTGTGAAAGGATTGCAGTTTACCTTGTCTGTATGCACATGTGTCATATGAGCAAGTTTAAACTTTGTAAATGTGATGTTTTATTTGTTGCTTACTGTTTTTAATGTACCCTCTTGGCCAGGTCACCCTTGGAAAAGAGCTCTTTGATCTCAATGGGATTTTACCTGGTTAAATAAAGGCTAAATAAAATAAAATAAATAGTGCTCGGCACGTTCACCTGCTGTTGACCACTAATCAGAGAGCTATTTATTCACGTTGCTCGCCACAGTCGGGTTGGCTTCATTGTTTGCTATACGCAACGGTTACGTTTTCATGTTCCTGAGTCCCGCTCCTGTGTTTCCTTAGCTTCCCGTGCGATCGGCACATTTTTCTTTTGTTTGTTCTGTCTTTTTGGTACGTTTATGATTTATAAAAAAATAAATCAGTTCCTACCTCACGCTGTCGTCCAGAGCTGTCTGTTCTGCATTCCGGGAGGACAAACCCCGACCCGACCTCGCCACATGTGACAATTAGTAATATTTTTACACATTCACTTATGTGTGCACTCAGCAAATACAATTACATTATGTTAAAATGGACATTTTTACTACATAAATATTAGAAACTTGTTGAGTTTGAGTTAATTTGGAACATACGTGCATACAACACGATACATCACAATTTCCAGTTTCTCTGTTTAACATGTTCGAAAAGGAGCAGAGCATATTTAATCATTCCCCTTTTGCTAACACTTTTGTTCGCTTCCTGTTCTCAATTTATTCACAACATACTCCATAGGTAACAATAAAAATAGATATATAAATAAATAAATAATTGGTGAATTAATGCTGAAAGGTACGTACACGTTTTGGAACAGCATATGCTGCCATCTAAGCACCGTCTTTTTCATGGACGCCCCTGCTTATTTCAGCAAGACACTGCCAAGCCACATTCAGCACATTTTACAACAGCGTTGCTTCGTAAAAAAAAGAGTGCGGGTACTTTCTTGGTCCGCCTGCAATCCAGACCTGTCTCCCATCGAAAATGTGTGGCGCATTATGAGGCGTAAAATACGACGTTGAACGAGTGAAGCTCTACATAAAACAAGATTGGGAAAGAATTCCACTTTCAAAGCTTCAACAATTAGTTTCCTCAGTTCCCAAACGTTTTTGAGTGTTGTTAAAAGAAAAGGTGATGTAACACAGTGGTGAACATGCCCTTTCCCAACTACTTTGGCACGTTTTGCAGCCATGAAATTCTAAGTTAATTATTATTTGCAAAAAAAAAATAAAGTTTCTGAGTTTGAACATCAAATATCTTGTCTCTGAAGTGCATTCAATTGAATATGGGTTGAAAAGGATTTGCAAATCATTGTATTCCGTTTATATTTACATCTAACACAATTTCCCAACTCACATAGAAACGGGGTTTGTATTTAATCCATTCCATAATTTAATTCCACATACTGATCTACTGAAGATCTTTTTATTCCCTTTCGACAAGCCTGTGCTCAAAGAAAGTAAAGGGAATAAAAGAAAAAGGGTAGGAGAAAAAAGGTGGAACAATGAAAGAGAAGGAAAGAGAAAGAAAGGTGATGAAATGAAAGAAGGTAAGGAGAAGGAAAGGAAAGAGGAAAAAAAGGAAATAGAAGGGAACGAGAAAGAAACAAAATGAAAGAAGAACGGAAAGGGAATGAAAAACGAAAATAAAGTAAAAGAAAGAAAGGGCAAGAAAAAAGAAAAAGAGAAATACATTAAAGGAAAGGAAAGAGGATTGCGCGTGAATGCTCCAACTGAAACTGAAATCCTGGAATTTTTTTTTTTAGTATTGTTGAAGTCGAGCCAAAATTCCCGAACAGGTTGAATATTTTGAAGTTGGAACCGTTTGAATCAGATGAAAAATGTGAGGGATGTGGAACTTTGAAGAATGGCCCTTTGATTTCAATGGGGAATTTCGGGAACAGCGAGATTTTTTTTGAAAATGGTAATGATGGTCTGAATGAGTTGAAATGGTTGGTGTTGGAATTTTTCCAAATCGGTTGAGGAAATGTTGAAGCGGTAACATTTTCAATTGAGAAATGGTATTAAAGATTTCCTGAAATTTCGGGAAAACCGGGAATTTTTTTAGTTCGAAAAATAACGTTGTTTTTTGACCTGATTAAGAAGAATGTTTTGATGGTAGAACAACTGAAGTGGGTTGAAAAATGTGGAAGGAATACTCGTCAGAAAACAGGGTAAAAAAAAAAAAGGGTTTGAAAAAACGGGAATTCTGTGAAATCCTGGATTTTTTTTTAAACTTGGAAAAATAATAGTTTGAATGTCCAGGGTGAGTGGAATGTGTCGAAAGTGGAATGGTTTGAATCGGTTGAAAAATGTGGAAATGGAGGAAGTTTGAAAAATGGTCAATTCATTTTGAATGGGAAAAATGTCCCGGAAAACTGGAAATTCTGGGAAATCTGGGATTTTTTTTGTGAATTTGTCAATTCCCAAATAGGCTGAAGAGTTTGACGTTAGAACGGTTTGAACCGGGTGAAAAATGTGCAAGGTAGAGCGCTCCAAAATCTGGAGAAGAAGAAGTTGAATTAATAGATATATTTTGGCGTAGAAAAGCATGTGTGAGAAAGGGAAACAAAAAAGAAGATAAGGAAAGTGTAAGAAAGCAAAGAGAGAGAAAGAAAAAGAAAGAAAAGAATAAAGGGCAAAGTGGAGAAACAAAAGAAAGTGAAGGAGAGGAGAGAGAATATTAACAATAGAAGAAAATATAATATTTCGTACTTGTTTGGTAATATTAGTTAGTTATTAATCTTCATATTTATTCCATGGTAACTAAGAAAGTGCTTTGAATCAGATTTTGGAAATGCTGCATTTTTCCATTAGAAACTGGATTTTACATGAAATAATCAAATGTATACTTACAGTATATTGCATTATACATCCTCTATGTTACATTATACATACTTTATGTTACATTATTA
Organism: Nerophis ophidion; assembly: GCF_033978795.1. NCBI lineage: Eukaryota > Metazoa > Chordata > Actinopteri > Syngnathiformes > Syngnathidae > Nerophis > Nerophis ophidion. The sequence continues at coordinate 18,772,744 of NC_084614.1, read as the reverse complement.
CACTATATATTCAGTATATTGCATTATACGTATAGTATATTGCATTGTACATACAGTATGTTGCTTTATACATACAGTATATTACATTATACATACTCTGTTACATTATACACACAATATGTTACATTATACATACAGTATGTTCCATTATACATACAGTATATCGCATTATACATACTCTGTTACATTATAAATACAGTATGTTGCATTATACATACAGTATGTCACATTATATATGCAGTATGTTACATTATACATACTCTATGTTACATTATACACACAGTATGTTACATTATACAGACAATGTTATACATACAGTATGTTGCATTATACATACGGTATATTACATTATACATACAGTATGTTACATTATGCATACAGTATGTTACATTACACACAGTATATTGCATTATACATACTGTGTTACATTATATATACAGTATGTTGCAATATACATACAGCATATTGCATTACATGTACAGTATATTATTGGGGCGGTGTAGCTCGGTTGGTAGAGCGGCCGTGCCAGCAACTTGAGGGTTGCAGGTTCGATCCCCGCTTCCGCCATCCTAGTCACTGCCGTTGTGTCCTTGGGCAAGACACTTTACCCACCTGCTATCAGTGCCACCCACACTGGTTTAAATGTAACTTAGATATTGGGTTTCACTATGTAAAGCGCTTTGAGTCACTAGAGAAAAAGCGCTATATAAATATCATTCACTTCACTTCACTTATTACATTATACATTCAATGTGTTACATTATATATACAGTATGTTGCATTATACATACAGCATAATGCATTATACGTACAGTATATTACATTATACATTCAATATGTTACATTATATATACAGTATGTTGCATTATACATACAGTATATTATTTTATACACACAGTATGTTGCATCAGACTGTATAATGCATATGTTCCTTCTTGACTGTACTTAAATGTAGAATATATGTAGCATATATTTATATTATATATTATATATATAATATATGTTATATATTATGTATTATTGTCTATTGTAAGCAAATTATGGTGCTGAATTTCCCCCAGGGATCAATAAAGTACTTTCTATTCTATTATACATACATTATGTTACATTATACATACATTATGTTACATTATACATACAGTATGTTACATTATACATACATTATGTTACATTATACATACAGTATGTTACATTATACATACAGTATGTTACATTATACATACATTATGATACAATACCTTATCTTTGTTGGCCTTTATCCTGTTCATCACAGGAACATATGTGCTGCAGGAAAAGACAAGCAGAGTGTTCACTGTTATGATGCTATGGTGCTAGTCAGTGAGGAAATGCAGCACACGTGTCAAACTCAAGGCTCGGGGTGGGGGAGGTGGGAGGGGGCAGATGTGGTACGCCATCTCATTTAAGTTGGTCCGTTATGTCATTTAATGTGGTCAGTCATATCATTTAAGGTGGTCCGTCATGTCATTTAAGGTGGTCCATCATGTCATTTAAGGTGGTCTGTCATTTTATTTAAAGTGGTCCGTCACGTCATTTAATCTGTCCGTAAAGTCAATTAGTGTGGTCCATCACATCATTCAATGTGGACTTCCACATATTCAAGGTGGCCCATCATATCATTTGACGTGTTCCGTCACATCATTTAATGTGGTCCGTCATGTCATTTAAAGTGGCCTGTCATTTTATTTAAAGTGGTCCGTCACGTCAATTAGTGTGGTCCTGCACATCATACAATGTGGTCTGTTATGTCATTTAAAGAGGCCTTCTATGTATTTATGGTTGCCCGCCATATAATTTAGGTTGGCCCGCCATATCATTTAACGTGGTCCATCATGTCATTCAATGTGGCCCGCCATATCATTTAAGGTGGTCCATCACGTCATTTAATGTGGTCTGTAATGTCATTTAAAGTGGTCTATCATTTTATCTAAAGTGGTCTGTCATGTCAATTAATGTGGTCCGTCACATCATACAATGTGGTCTATCATGTCATTTAAAGTGGCCTTCCATGTATCTATGTGGCCCGCCATATCATTTAAGGTGGTCCATCATGTCATTCAACGTGGTCTGTCATTTTATCTAAAGTGGTCCGTCATGTCAATTATGCGGTCCGTCACATCATACAATGTGGTCTGTTATGTCATTTAATTTGGCCTTCCATGTATTTAAGGTGGTCCATCACGCCATTTAAGTGGTCCGTCATGTCATTTTAAGTGGTCGGTCATTTTATCTAAAGTGGTCTGTCATGTCAATTAATGTGGTCCGTCACATCTTACATAGTGGTCTGTCATGTCATGTAAAGTGGCCTTCCATGTATTTATGTGGCCCGCCAAATCATTTAAGGTGGTCCATCATGTCATTCAACGTGGTCTATCATTTTATCTAAAGTGGTCCGTCATGTCAATTATGTGGTCCGTCACATCATACAATGTGGTCTGTTATGTCATTTAAAGTGGCCTTCCATGTATATAAGGTGGTCCATCACGTCATTTAAGTGGTCCGTCATGTCATTTTAAGTGGTCCGTCATTTTATCTAAAGTGGTCTGTCATGTCAATTAAGGTGGTCCGTCACATCATACAATGTGGTCTGTCATGTCATGTAAAGTGGCCTTCCATGTATTTATGTGGCCCGCCATATCATTTAAGGTGGTCCATCATGTCATTCAACGTGGTCTGTCATTTAATCTAAAGTGGTCCGTCATGTCAATTATGCGGTCCGTCACATCATACAATGTGGTCTCTTATGTCATTTAAAGTGGCCTTCCATGTATTTAAGGTGGTCCATCACGTCGTTTAAGTGGTCCGTCATGTCATTTTAAGTGGTCGGTCATTTTATCTAAAGTGGTCTGTCATGTCAATTAATGTGGTCCGTCACATTACACAATGTGGTCTGTCATGTCATGTAAAGTGGCCTTCCATGTATTTATGTGGCCCGCCAAATCATTTAAGGTGGTCCATCATGTCATTCAACGTGGTCTGTCATTTTATCTAAAGTGGTCCGTCATGTCAATTATGTGGTCCGTCACATCATACAATGCGGTCTGTTATGTCATTTAAAGTGGCCTTCCATGTATATAAGGTGGTCCATCACGTCATTTAAGTGGTCCGTCATGTCATTTTAAGTGGTCGGTCATTTTATCTAAAGTGGTCTGTCATGTCAATTAATGTGGTCCGTCACATTAGACGATGTGGTCTGTCATGTCATGTAAAGTGGCCTTCCATGTATTTATGTGGCCCGCCATATCATTTAAGGTGGTCCATCATGTCATTCAACGTGGTCTGTCATTTTATCTAAAGTGGTCCGTCATGTCAATTATGCGGTCCGTCACATCATACAATGTGGTCTGTTATGTTTTTTAAAATGGCCTTCCATGTATATAAGGTGGTCCATCACGTCATTCAAGTGGTCCGTCATGTCATTATAAGTGGTCCGTCATTTTATCTAAAGTGGTCTGTCATGTCAATTAATGTCGTCCGTCACATCATACAACGTGGTCTGTCATGTCATGTAAAGTGGCCTTCCATGTATTTATGTGGCCCGCCATATCATTTAAGGTGGTCCATCATGTCATTCAACGTGGTCTGTCATTTTATGTAAAGTGGTCCGTCATGTCAATTATGCGGTCCGTCACATCATACAATGTGGTCTGTTATGTCATTTAAAGTAGCCTTCCATGTATATAAGGTGGTCCATCACGTCATTCAAGTGGTCCATCATGTCATTTTAAGTGGTCCGTCATTTTATCTAAAGTGGTCTGTCATGTCAATTAATGTGGTCCGTCACATCATACAATGTGGTCTGTCATGTCATTTAAAGTGGCCTTCCATGTATTTATGTGGCCCGCCATATCATTTAAGGTGGTCCATCATGTCATTCAACGTGGTCTGTCATTTTATCTGAAGTGGTCCGACACATCATACAATGTGGTCTGTCTGGTCATTTAATTTGGCCTTCCATGTATTTAAAGTGGCCTGCCATATCATTTAAATTGGCCCGCCATATCATTAAACGTGGTCCATCATGTCATTAAATGTGGCCCGCCATATTATTTAAGGCAGTCCATCACGTCATTTAATGTGGTCTGTCATGTCATTTAAAGTGGTCCGTCATTTTATCTAAAGTGGTCCGTCATGTCAATGAATGTAGTCTGTTATGTCATTTAATTTGGCCTTCCATGTATTTAAATTGGCCCGCCATATCATTTAATGTGGTCCATCATGTCATTTAACGTGGTCCATCATGTCATTTAAAGTGGTCTGTCATTTTATCTAGAGTGGTCCGTCACGTCAATTAGTGTGGTCCGTCACATCATACAATGTGGTCTGTTATGTCAATTAGATGGCCTTCCATGTATTTAATGTGGCATGCCATATCATTTAATGTGGTACATCTTGTCATTTAATGTGATCTTCCACTTCAAATATTTTGGCCCTCTGAGGGCCGCCATAATTGCAAGGTGGCCCTCATCAAAAATAAGTTTGACAGCCCTGCAGTAGGGGATGACTTTCCCACTGCATCTCACTGAGGTGATGATGATGAATTATTGTCACGCCTGTTTGAACAGAGCCGATTAAACAAACGCCACTTCTCCTGTCACTTTTCATTTCAGAGTCTGGCTGGTCTGCCAAACTGCGGACCTCAGCGTGGAGAATGGGAGATAACACGCTCGCATTTGAAGTAAACGTAACGTCGGGCATACCAATGAGTGAGATGAGAATCAGTGCTGATTATTATTAACATTCCAGGAAAAAAACACCTGGAAAAATGATGAAGTCCATTATCTTGCGTCTTATTGGAATTCAGGACATTATTGATGTGACTTATATGTGCTGCCATGGCTTTGGTGCTAACTGTGACATGAGTAGTTGCCATGCATATTCCTGCAGACATCTGCAATAAACAATCTGGTTTAAGCAACTTTACACTCCGCACTCCTTCAACTAGCGACTGTAAAATGACTTTTAATGCAAGCTTTTATTACAAACATTTGTTACTCGTCCTCCTGCTCCGGAGTTATTGGCGCAGCCTTTCACTTATTATCAGGGAGCTGCTTTTTTTTATTCGGCCAGATAAAAGTGTCATATATTTTGAAGATAGTTTCATGAATTGAGCATCTTCAATTTATGCTCCAATGCCACCTTTGGAAGCGGTACTGAACCACCAGCACCCGTTCTCATTTGTCATAATAAAAAGTCAAGCATATTCCAAACATGAATCACTCTCGGGTGCATAAAAACGACCACTTCATGTGATTTGTTGTTGTTTTTGTTCACCCCAAATTAAGAATGGAAGAAAGGTAGCTATTCAAATTAAACATGCAATAAAATACCAAGAGAACTAAATAAATACCACAACTACAATTTTTATATTAATAAATTACAATTAATTACATTTTAATTAAAATAAACAACAACTCTAAACTTTTAGGGCGTTTTCAGCCAATTGTAGACCTGAAGAAAGTAACATTAACAGTAAACATTAACAACAACAAAAATATATACATTTAAAAAAATAAAAAAGTATAAAAATAATATGGTGGCAATCACTGCTGAATATAAGAATGAAGTAAAAAAAAAAATATATATATTGAAAAAATTAAAGGCCTTGCTAAAACAACAGGTGGCGCTACAACCCTAAACCAATTTTCACTCAATTAAAAGCCCGAAGAAAGTCATTTCTGGAAAAGACAAACATTTCATAAGCAGTGAAAATGCACTAAGATATTATAAAACAAATATATACTAATTTATAAATAAAATAAAACATGTATATAAGTATATATACATATGTATTATCCATTTTCTACCGCTTATTCCCTTTCGGGGTCGCGGGGGGCGCTGGCGCCTATCTCAGCTACAATCGGGCGGAAAGCGGGGTACACCCTGGACCAGTCGCCACCTCATCGCAGGGCCAACACAGATAGACAGACAACATACACACTCACATTCACACACTATGGCCAATTTAGTGTTGCCAATCAACCTATCCCCATAAAAACAAATAAAAGGGAGAAAAATTATAAAAAAATATCACACGATTTACAGATTAAAATTAGCTGTAGGCTTTTCTAAAAAGGTGAGTCTTGAGCCCTTTTTTTAAAAGCATCGACCGTCTGTGGGGCCCTGAGGTGGTCGGAGAGTGCGTCCACAGACGGGGAGCGGCAGCTTCATAGAGACACATTTGAACATATATACATACATACATATATTGACACATATACATATGTACACATGTATATGTATATCTACACCAGGGGTCACCAACCTTTTTGAAACCGAGAGCTACTTCTTGGGTATTGATTAATGCAAAGGGCTACCAGTTTGATACACAAATTGCCAGAAATAGCCAATTTGCTCAATTTACCTTTAATAAATGAATTTATATATATATATATATATATATATATATATATATATATATATATATATATATATATATATATATATATATATATATATACTAAAAAATGGGTATTTCTGTCTGTCATTCCGTTGTACATTTTTTTTCCTTTTACGGAAGGTTTTTCGTAGAGAATAAATGATGAAAAAACAATTGAAGGGTTTAAAAGAGGAGAAAACAGGAAAAAAATGAAAATTGAATTTTGAAACATAGTTTATCTTCAATTTCGACTTTTTAAAATTCAAAATTCAACCGAAAAAAAGGATAGAAAAACTAGCTAATTGGAATCTTTTTAAAAATATTAAAGAAAGAATTTTTGGAACATTTTTAGTAATTTTTCCTGATTAAGATTAATTTTAGAATTTAATGACATGTTTTCAATAGGATAAAATCCAATCTGCATTTTGTTAGAATATATAACAAATTGGACCAAGCTATATTTCTAACAAAGACAAATCATTATTTCTTCTAGATTTTCCAGAATAAAAATTTTAAAAGAAATCCAAAAGACTTTCAAATAGGATTTAAATTTAATTCCAAAGATTTTCTAGATTTGCCAGAATATTTTTTTTGAATTTTAATCATAATAAGTTTGAAAAAATATTTCACAAATATTCTTCGTCAAAAAAACAGAAGCTAAAATGAAGAGTTAAATTAAAATGTATTTATTATTCTTTACTATAAAATAAAATAAATTTACTTGAACATTGATTTAAATTGTCAGGAAAGAAGACGAAGGGATTTAAAAGGTAAAATGTGTTTAAAAATACTAAAATCATTTTTAAGGTTATATTATTTTCTCTAAAATTGTCTTTCTGAAATTTATAAGAAGCAAAGTAAAAAAAATAAATGAATTTATTTAAACAAGTGAAGACCGAGTCTTTAAAATATTTTCTCGGATTTTCAAATTCTATTTAAGCTTTGTCTCTCTTAGAATTAAAAATGTCGAGCAGAGCGAGACCAGCTTGCTAGTAAATAAATACAATTAAAAAAATAGAGGCAGCTCACTGGTAAGTGCTGCTATTTGAGCTATTTTTAGAACAGGCCAGCGGGCGACTCATCTGGTCCTTACGGGCTGCCTGATGCCCGCGGGCACCGCGTTGTTGACCCCTGATCTACACGTATATACAAATATACATATACACACATATATTTACTGTACATATATAGACATATATACATATACAGTATGTAAATATACACATACATATATATATACATACACATTTTATATATATATATATATATATATATATATATATATATATATATATATATATATATACTGTATGTTTACATATATATCCATCCATTTTCTACCGCTTATTCCCTTTCGGGGTCGCGGGGGGCGCTGGCGCCTATCTCAGCTACAATCGGGCGGAAGGCAGGGTACACCCTGGACAAGTCGCCACCCCATCGCAGGGCCAACACAGATAGACAGACAACATTTACACTCACATTCACACACTAGGGCCAATTTAGTGTTGCCAATTAACCTATCCCCAGGTGCATGTCTTTATATATATATATTTATATATACATATATATATATGTATATATAAATATATACTGTATATATAAGTTTATATTATTTCATTTAATTTCTGATTATAATTATTAATAATGTATTATTATTTCTTCTTTCTTTAATTAATTGATGTATCTGTAAATATTATTTCGTTTTCCTGCTAATCTATCTAACAACTGCAACAACAACTTTTCATTGTCAATATTTGCTGCTGAGTTAAATTTCTTTATGTATTGTGCTGCAGGTGTACCTTGGCTCAAAAAAATGTTGAAAAACACTCCTCTACGTCAGTGGTCCCCAACCTTTTTGTATCCGCGGACCGGTCAACGCTCAATAATTTGTCCCACGGCCCAGGTGGGAAGGGAATCATTTTTTTCATTTATTTTCATTTTTTTCTTTGTCATGAAAAAGGGAGGTTTTTGTGGTTGGTGCACTAATTGTAAGTGTATATTGTGTTTTTTATGTTGATTTAATAAAAAAATAAAAATAAAAAAAATAACAACTTTTTTTTTATAAAAATGAATAAAAAATTCTTCTGCGGCCCGGTGGTTGGGGACCACTGCTCTACGTCATGTAGAAACATGGATGACAGTTGTGAGAGTGAATGAGCGGCGGGCCACACGTACTATTTGACCGTGCCCGTGGTGAGGGCGCTGACCATCCACTGCAGGTCCAGCGTCTTGAAGGGCACGAGCACCAGGTTGGTGTTGTTGTCCAGGTCAATGGCGCTTTCGGGATACAGCACGTGATGCGTGGTCCTGGCGCCCACGTCCTCCTCAAAACCAGCCGTCGGAGCTTGGTTCATTCTGGAAGGAAAACAATACATTTTATATCCACTTTTTATATTTTTTTAACACTAAGAGCTCATTTTGAGAACAATAGCACAATGTGTCCCGTTTTTGACCATTTCTGGACAACAATTTTGAGCACAACAACGCTCCCTCCCAATGATGACGGCCACACTGCAAAAAGTCAGTGTTCAAAAACAAGAATAAAAAATACAAAAATGAGGTGTATATTACTTGAACTAAGCAGAATTATCAATAGAACAAGAAAATGTGGCTTGTCAAGACTTTCCAAAACAAGTAAAATTATCTAACCTCAATGGACCCAAAAATACCTTAAAATAAGTATATCCTCACTAATAAGTGTACTACTATACCAGTACATATTTTCTATTGTTTCATTGAAAATAAAACAGCAAAGTCCATTTGGCTGTCATCTGTTTTAATGAGACACAATTGTGTCAAAGTCATGACTTTTATTTTTTTATGCTTGAAATAAGAAATGATTACTTTAAAAAAAGTTGTTTTATACTTGTGAGTGTTAATGACACAGCTTTGCAACACTTGATATTCTATCTTCAAACATGTTTTACTCAATATAGGTCATAACATCTCAGCAACAAGCTCTAATATCTTACTGACATAATTTAGGACCAAAACACTTAAAACAAGTAAAACACTCAAACATAAAATCTTATGTATGGCCGCACTGTTGCGGCACATGCGCAGTCTGCGTCTCCCTCCGCCGCGGGACCACCCGGAGGACCCGCTGACAGCGCACCTGGACACGCTGAGCGCAGCACACCCACGCAGCGACAAGCCTTCACTCATTTATTAATCTGCTCACCTGGTTCTGATGAGGGCAAGAACAATAAAGGACCAGTGGACCTAAAGATCGGCGCAGGAACTTAGTTCTCATATGGTGAACCGTAGGTGAAGCTCTCCGTGGCTTCACTTGTCCCTTGTCTTATCCCATGTCCCCGCAGTACCCTCCATCGCCTGCAAAGTGAGCTGTGCGTTTCACTTTTACCCGGATCTCTTTTCTCTTAATGCTTCCTTCGTTTCTCGACTCCTCGCTCGCCCCCGGACAACGACGACTCGCCCCTGCCTTTCAACCCCGCTTCCGCCCCTGAACAATCCTGCCTGCCTCGCCCTTGTCTGACAGCATCGCGTCTCCAACACTTATAGTAAAACACTCCAATTAAATGCTTCACATAGTCTTACACCATACACACTCTTGGGTTTTTTACACACACCATTCTATAGTTTATTAGTACTGTTTATTATTATTATTATTAGTAGTAGTGGTGGTAGTGGTAGTATTATATATATATATATATATATATATATATATATAAATATATTAAATCTCTGTACACTACTGCCACCTGGTGTCCGTTTGCCGTCACTCCCTTTGTTAAACCATAACACGCACAAGTCCCGGGATGCCCAAAATGTCCATAACACACCCAGCCGAGTCCCACGGGGAGGGGGAATGAAAGTTGGAAAAGTCAGCAAAAGTCCCAAATATATTCAAAATACCAACCCAGGTTCGAGTCCCACAAGTTACGCCCCCGGCCAGGATGCCCAGAATGTCCAAAACGTGCCCAGCAAAGTTCCATGGGAAGGCGGGGAGAAAAGTGAGAAAAGTGGGTAAAATGTTCAAAAATCCCACCCTCAAACTCGAACCCGGGAGGGACTCGAACCTGGGTAGGTATTTTGAACATTTTTCGGGACTTTTCCCGACTTTTCTCACTTTTCTCCCCCACTTCCCGTGGGACTTTGCTGGGTGCGTTTTGGACATTTTTTGTATCCCAGGACTTTTTCAGCCAGCAGTGCACTGCAAAAAGTCATTGTTCAAAAGCAAGAAAAGAAAAAAAAGAGGGGTATTTTACTTGAACTAAGCAAAATTATTTGCCAATAGAAGACTTTCCAAAACAAGTAAAATTAGCTAACATCAATGAAACAAATAATTATATATTCTCACTAATAACAATTGCACTTTTCTTGGTAGAAGAAAAAGAGACCTTTTTGTTCAATATGTTGAAAAATATTTTTAAATTAAGTAAATTCTAGTGCCATTATCTTGACATTATGATATATGCTCGGCGTCATGTTTTTTTTTTCCTGCTTGAAGTAAGAAATTATTACTTTAAAAAAGTAATAATTTATACTTGTGAGTGTTAATGACTTAAAATAATTATGTGTGAGTTATCACACAACTTTAATATGCTTAAAGTCCGTTGCTATAGTTATTAGCTATTGTGCTATATTTGCATTTTTTCTATCTGTGCAAGTACAAAACTTATTTTCTAAGGGGTGGCCTCAGCCGCAGATATTATCTTTGTTTTAGCCCGCTAACAGCCAAGGACTTCAAGGACCTCAACGTAGATAAGACGACAGCACACAGACGAAGCAGAAAGAAGGAAATCACAAGCCCCCCAGTACATTCGGTCATGTATTGTGCGTACTGGACCTGCTTCGGATGATATATGTGACCACTCCTTTTAGAGGCGGCCTCAGTGATGTTGACTGGGGAACTCCTGAATAATTAGAGGGACGCCGGAGTTGTACCTCAGAGCGTAGGGTGGGACTGTGACTAAGTGTGCAGCTCCATGCGTTCTCCTCATGAGCTAAATTGAACTCGGTCACTGCCTGATTCCTTGCTTCTTGTCTGTTTAACAGATGTCATCAGTGTTTGAACCTGACAATGACACAGCTTTGCATCAGTTGATATTCTAATTTCAAGCATGTTTTACTCAATATAGGTCATACAATCTCAGCAACAAGCTGTAATATTTTACTGCGATCATTTAGGACCAAAATCCTTAAAACAAGTAAAAGACAAACATCAAATCTGCTTAGTGAGAAGAATTATCTTGGACAGAAAATAAGCAAAAATCACCCTTGTTTGAGATATTTCACCTGACTTAGATTTCAGTTTTTTCAGTGTGGGACCTGTGGGACTAGAACCCGGGGAGGTATTTTGGACACAATTGGGACTTTTGACCATTTTGGCAGCCTTTTCCCTCTCTTTTTCCCGCCTTCCTGTGCACCATTGCTGGGTGTGTTTTGGACATTTGGAGAAAAAAAGTTTCAAGCATGCTTTACTCAATATTGTCATGTCTGTTGCGATCTGTTACTCGGATCTTCACATTTATTTTTCCATCTTTGTTTCATTCTCCTTCTGACTCTCTTACTTCCTGTTTTAGTCCGTCACCATTGTTACTCATCAGTTCACCTGCTACTCCCGCCCCCGCACACCTGCTACAGATGATCACCTTCACTTTATAAGCCTTCCTCTTTTGTTTGTTCAGCCTAGGACTCTAATTTGCTTTTCACGCAACGAGTTACGCCAGCAGCTGTTTTCACGTATGTATATTCTCGCTAGCTTTTATGCTAAGCCGTTTGTTTATTCCAGCTCTCATGCTGAATGTTTTGTTTCCTCTTTTGTGCCTACGTGCCAGTTTAGTTTTCAGTTTGTATATCCTAGTTCTCATACTAGCGTTTTTGGTTTGTTTTTTATTAGGTCCAGTATTTCTGTTCAGAGCTCCCTTTTTGTTAAATAAATCTTTTAAGATCTTACCTTTGTTGTGTTCACGTTTGGCGCAACCTCGAAGGAATCGAACCCGTCACCACGATGCCGAACAGGCGTTACAATGTCTTGGTGATCATGTTTAATTATGGCTATGTTCTGTTTAGTTTTTGCACTATGTCAGTTCCTGTTTTTTCACTCCCTGTTTTGTCACCATGACTACCAATCGGTTCACCTGTCCTCACGACTCATGCACCTGTTTTCAATCACCACAGCACTATTTAAGCCTGTAGTTGCCAGGCAGTCAGCCTTGTGACATCACCCTTTACCCACCCTCGTTATCATTGAGAAGAATTATCTTATCAGACAGAAAATAAGCCAATATCACCCTTATTTGAGATATTTCCTCTTACTTAGATTTCAGTTTTTGCAGTGCAGCATTGCTCTTTCTCGCTTCTGCCGGAGCGGTAATTGCCGAGAACAGACAGGAAGTTGGATGCTGTCAGTGCCACATAGGGGACAAATCATTAGGATGACGACCCCCCCCCCAGTGCACCTTTGAGTACCATGGTCGTTGAGGCCCAGGCAGTATCATTTTACTCATTAGTCACTCTGCTGTTGACAGCCATGTAACAGCGTGACATTTGCAGCATCAGTCTGCCGCCTCCTTACAAAAAAAAAAAAAAAAAAGTAATTTAATGTCCATCCGCCTTGGAAAAGGCTTATTTTGGTCTGTCAACGACACAGCAAATAAAAGGCAGCCTGTGGCAGGAAATTCAAGTAAAACGTAAATCAAACATTTTTCAGGGCACTTTATAATCTTACATATACTCAAAAAAATGTTTAGCACAATTCTGGATGGAAAAATAATACTTTTTGTATCGACCTCGTCTTTTAAGAAAATATGTCCGATTTTGACCATTTCTGGACAACATTTTGGAACGACACTCCTCAGCCTTACCAGTAAGGTCTATTCAGGTGTACTGGAGAGGAGGCTACGCCGGATAGTCGAACCTCGGATTCAGGAAGATCAGTGCGGTTTTCGTCCTGGTCGTGGAAGTGTGGACCAGCTCTATACTCTTGGCAGGGTTCTTGAGGGTGCATTGAAGTTGGTCCTACTAGTCTACATGTGCTTTGTGGACTTGGAGAAGGCATTCGACCGGGTCCCTCGGAAAGTCCTGTGGGGAGTGCTCAGAGAGCACGGGGTATCGGACTTTCTGATTGTGGTGGTCCGCTCCCTGTATGATCAGTGTCTGAGCCTGGTCCGCATTGCCGGTAGTAAGTCGGACACGTTTCCAGTGAGGATTGGACTCCGCCAAGGCTGCCCTTTGTCACTGATTCTGTTCATAACTTTTACGGACAGAATTCCTAGGCTCAGTCAGGGCGTTGAGGGGATCTGGTTTGGTGGCTGCAGGTTTAGGTCTCTGCTTTTTGCAGATGATATGGTCCTGATGGCTTCATCTGGCCAGGATTTCAGCTCTCACCGGATCTGTTCGCAGCCGAGTGTTAAGCGACTGGGATGAGAATCAGCACCTCCAAGACCCGAGTCCATGGTTCTCACCCGGAAAAGGGTGGAGTGCCATGAGAGCTTGCCCCAAGTGAAGGAATTCAAGTCCCTCGGAGTCTTGTTCACCAGTGGGGGAAGAGAAGTTTGACAGGTGGATCGGTGCGGCGTCTGCAGTAATGCGGACGCTGTATCGATCCATTGTGGTGAAGAAGGAGCTGAGCCGGAAGGCAAAGCTCTCAATTTACCTGTCAATCCACGTTCCCATCCTCACCTATTGTCATGAGCTTTGGGTTATCACCGAAAGGACAAGATCACGAGTACCAGTGGGAACTTTGAGTTTCCGCCGCTGGGTGGCAGGGCTCTCCCTTAGAGATAGGGTGAGAAGTTCTGCCATCCGGGAGGAAATCAAACTAAAGCTGCTGCTCCTCCACATCGAGAGGAGCCAGATGAAGTGGTTCGGGCATCTGGTAAGGATGCCACTCGAACGCCTACCGAAGGAAGACTATGTCTCCCGGTTGGCCTGGAACGCCTCTGGATCCCCCGGGAAGAGCTGGACGAAGTGTTCGGGAAGAGGAAAGTCTGGGTTTCCCTGCTTAAGCTGCTGCCCCCGCGACCCGACCTCGGATAAGCGGAAGAAGATGAATGGACGGATGAAAAAATTTGGAACAATCATGTGTTCATTTTGAGCAGACCATTGCTTGCTGGCATATGTAATATGCAAAGACACACCATTGCTTACTGCAGGGTCAAGGCCCAAACTACTTTATAGTTTTTTCGTTATAGTTTTTGTTTTCTTTTTTCTGATGTCAGCATAAAGTTGTCACCCAGTATCCTAAAAGTGGCGGTGTGTAATAGCCAAGGAACACTTTAAAAGGTCAGCGCTATTTCACCACTTTCTCATTTCACACACTTCGCTGTTTGCGGCTGCTGTTGTCGCCGCCGCTCCCTCTTAAGGTTAACTTTTCCAAACGCTTACGCGTGCTTCTGGCTGACTCCTCTCCGCGTGGAATGCCGTGTGCATTTTTTTATTAGGAGAGCGATATGCGTGTGGGAAACTGCTTTAACGTGGTAATTCACCGCGACAATTAGATGTCAGCACATTTAGTCAGTTACTTTCACCTACATAACAAAAGTTCCTATTTTTATAGTATTGTTTTATGTACAACATTTTACAACATGTGAAAAAACATGGAGTATAATACCAATAATAATGCCAACACTCATTATTATTGATATTATTTGACACATGTATATTTTCTTATAATATTTTATGTATTAATTACATGTATTTCTCAGTTGAAAATGGACTTTCTTCATGTGAGCAACGGATTTGATTTATTTTTAAAACAGTTAATAGCAATAGGAGGCAAAATGATGAAAAAAAGGAAGCATATATTGTCATGTCTTTGTAAAAAGACAATTACTTAGTAAGTTACTAAAATGTGTAGAAAAATGTACTGAAAAAAATGGTAATCCCTGACAGGTAAAAACCAAAATTGAAAAACACACACACACACACACACCCACACACACACACACACACACCCACACACACACACACACACACACACACACACACACACACACACACACACACACACACACACACACACACACACACACACACACACACACACACACACACACGCACACACACACACACACACACACACACACACAGTATATATATTTATATGTACATACACATATGTATGATTGGTATATGTGTTTATATACACACATATACAGACATTTTGTGTGTATATTAAATATATATATATATATTTTTTTTTAAATATATATATATATATATATATATATATATATATATATATATATACACACATACAACATACAGTACAGGACAAGCAAACCTGTGAAGTGAAAACCATTTCAGGTGACTACCTCTTTAAGCTCATCAAGAGAATGCCAAGAGTGTGCAAAGCAGTAATCAGATCAAAGGGTGGCAATTCTGAAAAAAAAAAACCAGAATATAAAACATGTTTTCAGGTATTTCACCTTTTTTTTGTTAAGTACATAACTCCACATGTGTTCATACTATGTCAATAGTCTTGAAAATAAAGACAACCCATAGAATGAGGAGGTATGTCCAAACTTTTGGCCTGTACTGTATATGTACGTAATACACGAGTGAATATATATATATATATATATATATATATATATATATATATATATGCAATATGTGCGTGTATACATACATATATATTTACACATACACACATTATATATGTATTTGCAAGTACACAATATGCAGCTATAATAATTCGATACTTATTTATATTGACAAAGGTGCTGTTTTAGACTGCAATTATGTTCAATTAAGGACACTTATTTCATATGTCTGGCTTGGGTAAAGTAACAAAACGTTAAGATGCAAAGACTTAAGTCGACTTGACCATCCTCTTTGTAGTTAAAATTCCGTGCAGCATTATGTGCACTCTGAACTCCATTGTAAAAGTGTGTTTTTCTACAATTGTACTTTTCTCCTTAAATCTACCACGTCACATTGGTTAAAGGGGAACATTATCACCAGACCTATGTAAGCGTCAATATATACCTTGATGGTGCAGAAAAAAGACCATATATTTTTTTAACCGATTTCCGAACTCTAAATGGGTGAATTTTGGCAAATTAATCGCCTTTCTGTTTATCGCTCTGGAGTCGGTGACGTCAGAATGTGACGTCGCCGAGGTAATACAGCAGCCATTTTCATATTCAACACATTGTAAACATTGGGTCTCAGCTCTGTTATTTTCCGTTTTTTCGACTATTTTTTGGAACCTTGGAGACATCATGCCTCGTCGGTGTGTTGTGGGAGGGTGTAACAACACTAACAGGGAGGGATTCAAGTTGCACCACTGGCCCGAAGATGCGAAAGTGTCTGCCGCCAGACCCCCATTGAATGTGCGGGAGTGTCTCCACATTTTACCGGCGATGACAGACATGGCACAGAGATGTATGGATAACCTGCAGATGCATTTGCAACGATTAAGTAAACGAAATCACAAAGGTGAGTTCTGTTGATGTTGACTTATGTGCTAATCAGACATATTTGGTCGCGGCGTGACTGGCAGCTAATCGATGCTAACATGCTATGCTAATCGATGCTAACATGCTATTTACCGGCGGTGCTAAAGCAGACATGGCACAGAGATGTATGGATAACATGCAGATGCATTTGCAACTATATTACGTTTCCTTCCACCTACATTTAATGCGAAAAAAAACACTTACCAATCGACGGATTTAAGTTGCTCCAGTGTCACACGATGCGAAAGTCCTGATCGTTTGGTCCGCACATTTTACCGGCGATGCTAACACAGCTATTCGGCCATGCTATGGCTATGAATAGCGTCAATAGCTATTCGTTCAATAGCTTCAGTTTCTTCTTCAATACTTTCATACTCCAACCATCCGTTTCAATACATGCGTAATCTGTTGAATCGCTTAAGCCGCTGAAATCCGAGTCTGAATCCGAGCTAATGTCGCTATATCTTGCTGTGGTAACCGCTATGTTGTTTGTATTGGCAGCACTGTATGACGTCACAGGGAAATGGATAGTGGTTTCGAAGATAGCGAATATAAGGCACTTTAAAGCTTTATTTGGGGATATTCCGGGACCGGTAAAATTTTGAAAAAAACAACAAGCCACTGGGAACTGATTTTTATTGTTTTTAACCCTTTTGAAATTGTGATAATGTTCCCCTTTAAGCCGCTGAAATCCGAGTTTGAATCCGAGCTAATGTCGCTATATCATGCTGTGCTATCATATCAGCCATGTTTGTTTGTATTGGAATCACTGGATGACGGCACAGGAAAATGGACGGTGGCTTCACAGATAGCGAAAATCAGGCACTTTAAAGCCTTTTTTCGGGATATTCCATGATGGGGAAAAATTTTGAAAAAAACTTCGAAAAATAAAAGAAGCCACTAGGAACTGATTTTTATTGGTTTTTAACCATTCTGAAATTGTGAGAATGTTCCCCTTTAAAGATCAAAAAATTTTTTGGAGGAATGTCCGGCGGGCTACATTGAAAAGCTCAACGGGCCTTAATTTGCCCAGGTCTGTCTAAGATCATCGTCCATATTTTTTCCTCAGAATGTTCAACTAACTTGAATTTTCAGAATGTGCTCGTTCCATTTAAGCCGCAGTAAGACAACCATTAAAAAAAAAAATGATGTGTTGTGGTTTATTTTTAGACCCGGAGTCCATTTCTTTGTGTACATACGTGGAAAATCGCACTTCTTTAAAGTCAATTCCAAACAACCCGTGTGCCGCACAAAACCTATTCGACACGCTGGCTCAGCCGTCCTTCTTAATGGAGTTATTTGCACAAGCTTACATCATCCTCTCCAATATTAGCCTGACTGATCCTCAATTCAGCGGAGCAAAGACTGCCGGGAGATTGTGATTGAGGAGAAAATAATGTCATATGGAAAAAAAACGGCAAACAGAATTTGAGGTAAAAAAAACCTATTCCATTGTTCCGCAGCTTGTTGTCTTGCTGCTCAGCCGACCTTTTGGCTCAGTGGCGCGACCTCCAACCAGGCATGACTACAAATATCAGGCTTGCACTGGAATGAGGGAATTAAACAATTCAAAAAAATAGCAGCTTGATGCAGCAAACCGCTCCACTAATGGCTCACAGAATATTCTTGAATAATTGACTTGTTAAGACGGCGCCATACTGCTGTCACAGCGCGGGCTGGCACAGATGATAAGCAGCAATGCAGTTTTGTAATGACACAGCAGCCATGACTGGCATTAATTAAAAAAAAGTCATGTGAGGAAACTGAGTTTTTTTTTCCATGAGGCCTAAAATGAGAAAACTTAGTTTTGGTTTCACTTTAAACAGGATTTGTAGCTTTACCTTTAACTTTTTTGTCTTCTTTAATGTAGAGTTATAGCTTGTCTTCTCGTTGGCAGGAAGCAAGATGCCCAAAAACATCAACAATGGAAAAAAGGGATCTACTGTATCCTGAGAAGTACGAACTCACATGTTATCGACAAAGAGACTGAGGGCAACAAGAACATGTAGCAGTGTAGCGAAGTGTTACAGATTTGCGAGATGCTAAAAAAGGACAATAGTTGAGACAAATTGTCCGCCGTATTCCAAGGAATCAGAAGAAACGTGTTATCCATGAGGATACTAAGGGCAGAAAGAAAACGCAACACCAAAGTCCAAAGTGATGACTTTGGACTTGTTCTGGCATGAGTTGAGGTGCTAACAAAACAGAATAAAAAGATCTACTGGACTCTAAAGAATTCGAAGAAACATATTTTTCATGAGGAGACTAAGGGCAGCAAGAAAACGCTTCACTGCCACAACATGAAGCCTGGAGGAATAACTTTACTTCTTCCTGTCAGGAAACAAGGTACTAATGAACAGACACAATGGGAATTAGGGATCTACTATATTCTGAGGAGTGAAAAGGCACATGTTATCAGCAAGGAGACTGAGGGCAGCAAGAAAATGCAGCAGTGTAGCAAAGTGGAGACTATGAAGTAAAGTTTGGGACTGTGTAGTTTTAGCTTCACTGCTGTTTGGCAGGAAACAAGATGCTAACAAAAGACAAGAGCAGAAAACAAAGGTCTACAGTAGGATAAGGAATCAGAAGAAACATGTTATCTAAGAGGAGACTCAGGGCAGTAAGAAAAAGCAGCATTACAGCAAGGTGTAGCCTGAGGAGTTGCAGTGTTACTTCTTTTCGGTAGGTAGCAAGGTGCTAACAAACCAAAACTTGGGAAAATAGGGATCTATTATATTCTAAGGAGTAAGAAAACACATGTTATCAGGAAGGAGTCTAAGGGCAGCGAGAAAGTGCGGCAAAGTGGAGACTGTGAAGTTTTAGCTTTACTGGATTTTGGTAGGAAACGACAATATGGGAATACAAGTGGTCTACTGTATTCTAAGGAATCAGAAGAAACATGTTACCCAAAAGAGACTTAGGGCTGAAAGAAAACTCAGCACCGCAGCAATGTGTAAATTGTGGAGTTTTGGCTTTACTTGGTTTTCGTAGCAAACCAGATGCTAACAAACAGCATTGGGTAAGAAAAAGGGTGTACTGCATTTTAATGAGTTAGAAGACAGATTTTTATCCAGGAGGAGAACGAGGGCAGCAATAAAATGCAGCACTGCAGCAAAGTGGAGACAGTGGAGTTATAGCTTGACTTGTTTTTGGCCAGAAACAAGATGCTAACAACTGTATTCTGAGGAGTAAGAAGAAACGTGTTCGCCAAGAGGAGACTGAGGGCAGCAAAACCAGCAGGGCAACAAAAATTCGAGTGTGGAGTTATTGCTTTACTTGGTTTTGTCAGGAATTGAGATACAAACAATAGAATATAACAAGGGTCTACTGTATTTACTTCAAAAAGGTAAGAAGACAGGTTATCCAAGAGGAGAACGAGGGCAACAATAAAACAGAGCTGCGACAAAGTGGAGAATATTATTAAAACCTCTAAAGGCTTAGTTGGCCACACGTGTGGACAGCACCTTTTAGCTTTCATTTCCAAAAATGGTGTACACTACTGAATTTGCGTCTTATGGCCACTTATGTGGACACTTTTACTGCCCTCTGGTGGTGTCAGAAGAATATAACATACAATGGAATTTGGAAAAAAAAAAGTGTAAAACTAATAATTAAAATGTCACGAAACATGAAGTACACGTTTGTGTACTTATGGACTAAGTACATCGTATAAAAATATGATTCTTATTTTTTATTCTAATTAGGGTCCAATAGGCCCGACCTACTCAGAGGCCTGGTGGTTAGAGTGTCCGCCCTGAGATTGGTAGGTTTAAAAAAAAAAAAAAACATCAATTCACAGCATCGACTCGTCTTATCCAAAATAATTTTCCAATAACTTTTGTAGTCAAGAACAGGAAGCAGTGACTTCCCACGCAAACAAACATGACCATGCATTTCTGCTTGTCTGACGTGGTCAAGCTACTTATTTATCAATTCTTCCTTCCCTTCGCTACTTTTGTTTTACCTCTCTTTTATAAAAGGAGCTGGTTTGTGGCCTCCATTTGCGGGTTGGAATACAGTATTCCCCTATTGTTGTTTGCATCCTACCAAAATCCAGTAAAGCTAAAACTTCACAGTCTCCACTTTGCCGCACTTTCTTGCTGCCCTTAGTCTCCTCCTAAAGACTATAAAAAATGGGAACCATTGCCTCCCTGCTTGGCACTCAGCATCAAGGGTGGGAGTTGGGGGTTAAAGCACCCAAAAAATGCTTTCCGGGCGCGGCCACCGCTGCTGCTTACTGCTCCCCTCACTTCCCAGGGGGTGATTAAGGGGATGGGTCAAATGCAGAGGACACATTTCTCCACATCTGATCTGCCGTTTCTTTTCTTTTTCTTCTATGTCCCACTCTCCCTTCTGGAGGGGGTCCGGCCCGATCCGGTGGCCATGTACTGCTTGCCTGTGTATCGGCTGGGGACATCTCTGCGCTGCTGATCCGCCTCCGCTTGGGATGGTTTCCTAATGGCTCCGCTGTGAACGGGACTCTCGCTGCTGTGTTGGATCCGCTTTGGACTGGACTCTCGCGACTGTGTTGGATCCATTATGGATTGAACTTTCACAGTATCATGTTGGACCCGCTCGACATCCATTGCTTTCCTCCTCTCCAAGGTTCTCATAGTCATCATTGTCACCGACGTCCCACTGGGTGTGAGTTTTCCTTGCCCTTATGTGGGCCTACCGAGGATGTCGTGGTGGTTTGTGCAGCCCTTTGAGACACTAGTGATTTAGGGCTATATAAGTAAACATTGATTGATTGATTGATCTAGTGTGTGTGTGACACTCATTGGTACTTTAACAAAGAGAAAAAGCATGTAAACAAACAGTTTAAGAGATATTAAATGGGAACATTATCACCAGACCTATGTAAGCGTCAATATATACCTTGATGTTGCAGAAAAAAGACCATATGTTTTTTTAACCGGTTTCCAAACTCTAAAAGGGTGAATTTGCCGATTTAAACGCCTTTCAATTGTTCGCTGTCCGAGCGATGACCTTTCACCCGTGACGTTACAATGGGAAGCATTTCGCCATTTTCTCAAACATATTACACACACAAGTCAAATCAGCTCTGTTATTTTCCGTTTTTTAGACTGTTTTCCGTATCTTGGAGACTTAATGCCTCGTCGGTGTGTGTAACAACACGATCAGGGACGGATTCAAGTTGACTTACGTGGAGTGTGCATCGATTAGCACGGCATGCTAACATGCTATTTAGGCTAGCTGTATGTACATATTGCATCGCTATGCCTAATTTGTAGCTATATTTGCATCCAGCCTTTCCCTCCACCCACATTTAATGCCAAACAAACACATACCAATCGACGGATTCAAGTTGCACCAGTGTCAAAAGATGTGAAAGTCCCTCGTTTGTTCTGCACATTTTACCGACGATAGCGATGCTACTACAGAGATGAGTGGATATCCTGCGACACTCAAAGCAGACGCGTTTCCAACGATAAAGTCAACGAAATCACAAAGGTGAGTTTTGTTGATGTTAATGACTTTTGTGCTAATCAGACATATTTAGTCACGGCATGACTGCCAGCTAATCGATGCTAACATGCTATTTAGGATAGCTGTATGTACATTTGTAGCTATGTTTGCATCCAACCTTTCCCTCCACCCACATTTAATGCCAAACAAACAAATACCAATCGACGGATTCAAGTTGCACCAGTGTCAAAAGATGCGAAAGTCCCACGTTTGTTGTGCAGGTTTTACAGACGATAGCGATATGACAGAGATGTGTGGATATTCTGCGACACTCAAAGCAGATGCATTTCCAACGATAAAGTCAACGAAATCACAAAGGTGAGTTTCGTTGATGTTATTGACTTATGTGCTAATCAGACATATTTGGTCGCGGCATGAATGCCAGCTAATCGATGCTAACATTCTATTTAGGCTAGCTGTATGTACATTTGTAGCTATATCTGCATCCAGCCTTTCCCTCCACCCACATTTAATGTCAATCAAACACTTACCAATCGACAGATTTAAGTTGCTCCAGTGGTCAAAAGATGCAATCGTTGGTTAGAAGGCGATCGCCGAATAGCTTCAATAGCTATTCGCTCATTAGCTTCGGTTTCTTCTTCAATTTCGTTTTCGCTATCTGCCTCCATACTGCAACCATCCGTAATCTGTTGAATCGCTTAAACCGCTGTAATCCGAGTCTGAATCCGAGCTAATGTCGCTATATCTTGCTGTTCTATCCGCCATGTTTGTTTGTATTGGCGTCACTATGTGACGTCA
The DNA here is from genome assembly GCF_033978795.1 of Nerophis ophidion. Lineage (NCBI taxonomy): Eukaryota > Metazoa > Chordata > Actinopteri > Syngnathiformes > Syngnathidae > Nerophis > Nerophis ophidion. The sequence continues at coordinate 18,749,668 of NC_084614.1, read as the reverse complement.
CAAAAAAATGGACGGGTGGATTTACAGATAGCGAAAACCAGGCACTTTAAAGCCTTTTTTCGGGATATACCATGATGGGTAAAATTTTGAAAAAAAACTTCGAAAAATAAAATAAGCCACTGGGAACTGATTTTTATTGGTTTTAACCCTTCTGAAATTGTGATAATGTTCCCCTTTAAGGAGGCATATGTTATCCAAGAAGAGACTGAGGGCAACATATTTGATCACCTAGCAGTGCAAGGGTAGGGAACCTATGGCTCTAGAGCCAGATGTGGCTCTTTTGATGACTGCATCTGGCTCTCGGATAAATCTGAGCTGACATTGCTTGACACGATATGTAATGAATAATTCCACTTGTAATCATAGTGTTAAAAATAACATTCAAAATTTAAAACATTCTCATGCATTTTTATGTTCAAGAAGTTGCGTTAATGGTAAGAAGTAATTTATTTATTATTGGTTAGTGTTGGGCTTGCCCTCCTGGGGGTTCTTCAGACCACCAAGCACCGACATGAGAGCCTATTTTAGGGTTAAAATATTGTTTTTTCTTTTCAATTAGTCTCTCAGTTGCTTTTCAGCAATTGTCTTTTTCTCTTTCGTCCTCATTCGCCCTCTGGCTCCAGCCCCAACCCTGTCTCTCCTCCTGGCTGCTGCTTATAACAGAGCGACAGGTGATTGGATAACAAGGCCCAGGTGGGCCATCTACACACCTGTTGCTGATTTCGAGGCCGGTCCTGGCAACATCCTGCTTTGCTGCAGGCCCGCAGGCCACGCCCCCTCCACAGTTAGCTTCAGAATAACAATGTTATTATTTGTGTACTCAATGTTATTACAAAGAATAAGAGACCTATTATACTCTGGAGATGTTGGTCTTACTTAAAAATGCACACGTTTAGTTGTGTTCAGTGTTAAAAAAAAATATTATATGGCTCTTAGGGAAATACATTTTAAAATATTTGGCTTCTTGGCTCTCTCAGCCAAAAAGGTTCCCGACCCGTGTAGCAGTGGCTTATACTGGTAAAAAGTACTAGGATTAGTACCTGGTAGTACTATACAGAGGAAAAGGGACAATATTAGTGGAAAAGCATGGACAATTGGGAGAGAATGACCTTATAATGAAATGACTGGAGTCGATGAGTCCGCCATACTGGGATCCTTTCAGGTTGCCCGAGTTCCCCACCACGGCGCAGGTGCGGCAGCGCTCCGGCCCGGCGTCTATGTAGAGCACCTCGTCGGGAATGACTTGGAAAAGCTCGTCCACCACCTCGCTGTAGTTTGCCGGGTGGCTCTCCGCCTGCAGCCACTGGTGACACAGGGAAGAGACGGCGGACCCTTAGAGAGCGCCTCGCCGCGGGCTAACTTTAAGTGGAAGCCATTGAAGAAGGCCAAAAGGTAGCGGTAGACAGCCAAGGCATTACTGACACGTCCCCGGGGGAGGGCTGTTTGTCTTCTGGTGGCTCTCCACTCCCCGAGACGGCAAATAAAATAAAATGCGGTGGGGAGGCAGGAAACGTGCAAGAACAATTATTTAATCCACAAAGAGACACCATTGTGTTTACTCAGCCTTGACGTGTCATTTAAAGAAATTAGGCCCATCTAGAGGTCACGCCCTTAACATCCCTGCCGGCTAAATAATGACATTTGCGTCGCCCGAGAGCCGTTTGCTCAAATGACTTGTGACAGGAAGGCAACCCTGCGCTTTTATTTTTCCTGTTCTGGCCTCTAATTGGACACGGTGTGAGGGGAATGCAGGAAAGCAAAGGCTGCCTGTCAGATAGAAGAGGCAGGGGCGGTTACATGCTGTGTGGTTTGCACTGGTCGGAAAATTACTCTAAAAAATGTATTATAGTTACCAAAAAATAACTTTATTAAGTATTTAGTCAGCCACCGATTGTGCAAGTTCTCCCACTTCAAATGATGACAGAGGTCTGTAATTTTCATCATAGGTACACTTCAACTGTGAGAGACAGAATGTGAAAAAAAATCCAGGAATTTTAAATAATTTATTTGTAAATTATGGTGGAAAATAAGTATTTGGTCAACCATTCAAAGCTCCTCACTGATGGAAGGAGGTTTTGGCTCAAAATCTCACGATACATGGCCCCATTCATTCTTTCCTTAATACGGATCAATCGTCCTGTCCCCTTAGTAGAAAAACAGCCCCAAAGCATGATGTTTCCACCCCCATGCTTCACAGTAGGTATGGTGTTCTTGGGATGCAACTCAGTATTCTTCTTCCTCCAAACACGACCAGTTTAGTTTATACCAAAATGGATACATGGATGATACAGCAGAGGATTGGGAGAATGTCATGTGGTCAGATGAAACCAAATAGAACATTTTGGTATTGTTACGCCTGTGTGGCATCGTGGTACCGGGTTCGATTCCCTCGAGGATGCGTCAAAATTGAACACAGCAAAGGTAAGATATAAACAATTTATTTAACGAAAAGAATCTATGATACAAAACACTGTTGCTAATAAAAGGAAACCAAAGACGCTAGTATGAGAACTAGGTGATACAAAATGCAAACTAAACTGACCTGTTGGCACAAAAGAGAAAACAAAACCTTCAGCATGAGAACTGGAATGAACAATGGCTAGCGTGGAAAGCTTAGCGAGAATATACATACATGAAAGTATTGCAGGCGTAACTCGTTGCGTGAAAAGCAAATCATGAACCCAGAAAGAATAATGAATAGGGATGGGCTTAAATAGGGAAGTAATCAAAAGTGACAGGTGTGCAGAAACCGTGATTAGCAGGTGGGATCAATGAGCAACCATGGTGACTGACTAAACAGGAAGTAAGAGGGTAGAACGACGGAGTGATACAACAACTGGAAGTATAAACAATAATATGTGGTGATCCAAGTAGCGGATCGCAACAGGTATAAACTCAACTCGTCGTGTTTGGAGGAAGAAGAATACTGAGTTGCATCCCAAGAACACCATACCTATTGTGAAGCATGGGGGTGGAAACATCATGCTTTGGGGCTGTTTTTCTGCTAAGGGGACAGGACGATTGATCCGTGTTAAGGAAAGAATGAATGGGGCCATGTATCGTGAGATTTTGAGACAAAACCTCTTTCCGTCAGTGAGAGCTTTGAATGGTTGACCAAATACTTATTTTCCACCATAATTTACAAATAAATTCTTCAAAATTCCTACAATGTGAATTCCTGGATTTTTTTTCACATTCTGTCTCTCACAGTTGAAGTGTACCTATGATGAAAATTACAGACCTCTGTCATCATTTTAAGCGGGAGAACTTGCACAATCGGTGGCTGACTAAATACTTTTTTGCCCCACTGTAATTCCTCTTCAATTAATTTAATTAATTACTTATGTGATTTAAAAGAAACAATTATCTGGCATATGCAGTTGAAAGACGTTTCATGAAAGCCGAGTGTGTGCCTTTAAAAGGCTGTGCATGTTGCTGGGTGACGTGTGACGTCAGCTCAGCTGGGTTTGTTGGATCTTGCCGGACGCCAGCTCAGTTGAATCTTTTTACTGGATTGTGCTACCTTTGGTTAATAAAGAGAGAATGTGCTTTGATGGCTGTCATGTCTCCTTGTCCACAAACGGGGGGGGGGGGGGGGGGGGTATTGCAGGTTTGCAATTCATCGGCTTTAAAAGCCTGACTGGACTAAAAAATACTTCATGTAAACACGCCTTTTAGGAATATTCCGACCCCGATCACACGCCTTCGGATCAAAATGTATTTTTATGCCAAGTCTTTCAGATTTGTCAACACATCTCCCGGACTTTGAGTATAAATTATCCTTATTTTGCATGTCCGTGGCGTCAGCTGTACTTCCCGCTCCATGCATTGTTCAATAAGAAATCATCGAGAATATAGAAAAAATGGTAACTTCAGCACATTCCGCAATAATGTTCCGATAAAAAAGTTGGGGGGAATAACATCGTAATAATACAAATATTACATTTGAATGACTTTTCACAAACCAGCTCCTTCTATAAAAGAGAGGTAAAACAAAAGTAGCGAAGGGAAGGAAGAATTGATAAATAAGTAACTTGACCATGTCGGACAAGCAGAAATGCACGGTCATGTTTGTGTACGGTGGAGTCGCTACTTCCTGTTCTTGACGACATAAGTTATTGGAAAAATGATTTTGGAAAGACAAATCAATGCCGTGAATTTATGTTTTTTTTTTACAAAAACTTGATGAAAATATCTATCAGTTGGCTGTTCCATGCATTGTTTAATAAGAAATCATCGAGAAAATAGAAAAAATGCTAACCTTAGCACATTCCGCAATAATTTTCCGATAAAAAAAGTTGGGGGGAATAACGTCGTAATATCACAAATATTACATTTGAATGACTTTTCATGATAGAGGGCACAAACCAGTTCCTTCTATAAAAGAATGGTAAAACAAAAGTAGTGAAGGGAAGGAAGAATTGATAAATAAGTAACTTGACCACGTCAGACAAGCAGAAATGCACGGTCATGTTTGTTTGCGGCGGAAGTCACTGCTTCCTGTTCTTGACAACATACTGTAAGTTATAGTAAAAAATATTTTGGATAAGACGAGTCGATGCCGTAAATTTATGGTTTTTTTTGTTTTTTTTACAAAAACTTGATGTAAACCTCTCTCAATTTGCTGTTCCATGCATTATTCAATAAGAAATCATCATGAAAATAGAAAAAATGCTAACCTTAGCACATTCCGCAATAATTTTCCGATAAAAAAAGTTTGGGGGAATAACGTCGTAATATCACAAATATTACATTTGAATGACTTTTCATGATGGAGGGCACAAACCAGCACCTTCTATAAAAGAGAGGTAAAACAAAAGTAGCGAAGGGAAGGAAGAATTGATAAATAAGTAACTTGGCCACGTCGGACAAGCAGAAATGCACAATCATGTTTGTTTGCGGCGGAAGTCGCTGCTTCCTGTTCTTGACGACATAAGTTATTGGAAAAACTATTTTGGATAAGACGAGTCGATGCCGTGAATTGATGTTTTTATGTTTTTTTTTACAAAAACATGATGAAAACCTCTCTTTATTTGCAGTTCCATGCATTGTTCAATAAGAAATTATCGAGAATATAGAAAAAATGCTAACCTTAGCACATTCCGCAATAATGTTACGATAAAAAAAAGTTGGGGAGAATAGCACCGTAATATTACAAATATTACATTTGAATGAATTTTCACGATAAGAGGGCACAAACCAGTTCCTTCTATAAAAGAGAGGTAAAACAAAAGTAGCAAAGGGAAGGAAGAATTGATAAATAAGTAACTTGACCATGTCGGACAAGCAGAAATGCACGGTCATGTTTGTTTACTGCGGAAGTCGCTGCTTCCTGTTCTTGACGACATAAGTTATTGGAAAAATTATTTTGGAAAGACAAGTCAATGCCGTGAATTTATGTTTTTTTTTTTACAAAAAAGTGATGAAAACCTTTCTCAATTTGCTGTTCCATGCATTGTTCAATAAGAAATCATTGAGAATATAGAAACAATGCTAACCTTAGCACATTCCGCAATAATGTTACTATAAAAAAAGTTGGGGAGAATAGCACCGTAATATTACAAATATTACATTTGAAGGACTTTTCACGATAGAGGGCACAAACCAGCTCCTTCTATAAAAGAGAGGTAAAACAAAAGTAGCGAAGGGAATGAAGAATTGATAAATAAGTAACTTGAGCACGTCGGACAAGCAGAAATGCACGGTCATGTTTGTTTACGGCGGAGGTTGCTGCTTCCTATTCTTAACGACATAAGTTATTGGAAAAATTATTTTGGATAAGACAAGTCGATATCGTGAATTGATGTGTTTTTTTTACAAAAACGGGATGAAAATCTCTCTCAGTTTGCTGTTCCATGCATTGTTTAATAAGAAATCATCGAGAAAATAGAAAAAATACTAACCTTAGCACATTCCGCAATAATGTTCCGATAAAAAAAGTTGGGGGGAATAACGTCGTAATATCACAAATATTACATTTCAATGACTTTTCACGATTCTCACCTGCCACCATTTAAAGGTGTCGTCAGAGAGGGCGCTGTTGTCCCTGGTCATGAGCGGGTGTACCGACAGGTTGAAGCGCTCCGTGAACCAGACGTCGTCCTCGTCCCGCTGGGTTACGCAGTGCCGACACGCACACGCCCCCTTGGAAGACGCCGAAAAGCTGAAGGTGTACTTGTACAAGTAGCTGGAGGGGTCCCGGAAGGTGTAATTGAACAGGAACGTGGTGAAGGTAACGGCGCAAAAAAGCAGCGCCAAGGTCCTCCTCCGTTTGGTGAGCGACATGCTGGGGTCAGAACCTACAGGACGGAAATAGCCCCCGGATCATTCTGAAGAAAAAGCGAGTCTGTGGAGGCCGTGTTGCTCAGTAAATTGATTCTCTTCCCTCTTGATTTCATGAATCCATCGATGTGCGGCAAAATCCCATGACGCTTTGCTCTGCTCCCGTGTTGACTCAGTAAGGTCAGCGGCTGGAGGGTCATCTGTTTGCTCAATCATCTACCTGAAATGTACACAAACGGACATTTTGGATATTTGGGGGAAGACACATACAAGCTGTTAGAATAATTGTTTCTAAGTTATCACAAAAACTTTGTGTTGAAATGAGTTTCCAGCGAGAAGACCAAAAGCTGTGTTTGAACCTTCCAAGAAGAAGGCTTGTAAAACTCCACTGTGTAGGGAGAAAACAACACGAGGGTGTTTGTTTCTTTCATGTATTGTAATCAACAGAAATATATTGTTTTAACCGAAGAACTACAAAGCGGAGAAAAGGCGGGATCTGCCCAAGTTCAAGACAACCTCTTTTTTGTTTTACGGACATCTTTTTGAACTCTTTTATGAACCTCTTTGAACTGTTTTACGACCTTTTCTGTGAACTGTTTACGACACCGTAACTTTGGAAGCAGCTGTTGACATGTGGTCAGAGAAAGTCCAAATAAAGGAGGAGGCGTACAATCTTTCGCCAGAGCGCGCTGAGACACTGTACAAGACACTGCAGGCGGTACTGCATCAAAAAGCGACATCAGTGTGTAAAGGATATCACCACACCAGCTCAGGAGAACCTCAAAAACACACTGTCAGTAATTGCAGTTGGTCGCTACATCTGTAAGTGCAAGTTAAAACTCTACTATGCGAAGCGAAAGCCATTTATCAACAACACCCAGAAAGGTGTTGAGAAAGAAAAGAAAATGAAAATCAGCGATCTGGTGTTGTAAACGTCCGTCGGATAATTTTTCAGTATTCATTCTGTTGTTCTGAGTTGAACCGGAGACTTTTCTGATCCTCTTAGCGACTTTCACCTTTGTGTGGTGTTCGGGTCAGGGGGACCCGTTTTCATATTTTACTAAAAGAAAAATTATATAATTAATTATTTTTTTAAACTGAGACTCACTGACTTTGGCTATTTTTTTGTGAAGAACGTATATCAGAATACATATTTAATGACCACACACCATACACCCACACATTTCTATTACATATAAGATAGATGTTCTGTGTACCACACACACACTCACACACACACAAACACACACACAAACACAAACACACACATACACACACACACACACACACACACACACACACACACACACACACACACACACACACACACACACACACACACACACACACCTAGACAGGAGGAGGACAGAGTGTAGGTACAAAGAACATCAGAGGGTCAAATGTGCGAGAAAATGAGAGCAGACAGTGTTGACAAACAATGTTGTAACCTTGTGTGGGAACCGCAGGTGCAGAAATCCAAAAGAAGAATCCCTGTGGGATGCAGAAACTGGCAGAGAAATTTTCCGTGCAACGTTCATATTGGTGTTACTCAGCCACCGGTTGTGGGTCTGATGGACCCGTTGCATTTTGCCGCTTTTAATGCCTCACAATCAAACACTTTTATGTTAAAATATTGAACAGATTTTTACCTTATCCCAATAAACAACGGTTGAATTGTGCGGCTTTTAATGCCTCACAATCAAACCCTTTTACGTTCAAATACTGAACAGATGTTTATTGGGAGTATTTGAACTAAAAGGGTTTGATTGTGAGGCATTAAAGGCCACAAAATGCAAGTTAAAAATGAGTTATAAACGCCTTGCGACAAATAGAGCGTCTATTTCTGGTGATTTTTTGTGTTTGGAGACTGACTTCTTTCACTCTGCAGTTTCTGTCCCTACTGAGCAGCAGGTGCTGCTGAGCCCCTCCACCGTCTCAAAGCACCCAGAGCCAGGTAGCAAGCTGCACTTAATGGCAGATAATTTGAATGTTCTTTTATTTTTTATTTTTTTTATTGAACAACAAACATATATTTATAATGCACACAAATGCACACAAGTGTACAAAACCATTGTCATTAGCGGCAAAGATTAGCATTTAAGTCTATTGAAACTCATTTTTATACTCTGGCCTTTAAATAGACCCACCCTTTTGGACCAGTTGATCTGCCATTTCTTTACTGCTCTGCCCCCCTCTCCTTCATGTAGGGGGCGGCACAGGTTCGGTGGCCACGGATGGAGCGCTGGCTGTCCAGAGTTGGGACCCGGAGTGGACCGTTCGCCTGTGCATCGGTTGGGGACGTCTCTGACCTATTTCCGCTCGGGATGGTCTCCTGCTGGCCCCACTATGGCACGGACTCTCACAACATTATGCTAGATCCACTTGACGTTGAAGCGACTGGAATGAGAATCAGCACCCCCAAGTCCGAGTCCATGGTTCTCGCTCGGAAAAGGGTAGAGTACCATCTCCAGGTTGGGGAGGAAACCCAGCCCCAAGTGGAGGAGTTCAAGTACCTGGGAGTCTTGTTCAAGAGTGAGGGAAGAGTGGATCGTGAGATCGACAGGCGGACGCTGTATCGATCCGTTGTGGTGAAGAAGGAGCTGAGCCGGAAGGCAAAGCTCTCAATCTACCGGTCGATCTACATTCCCAGTCATGAGCTTTGGGTTATGACCGAAAGGACGAGATCACGGGTACAAGAAGCCAAAATGAGTTTCCTCCGCCGGGTGGCGGGGCTCTCCCTTAGAGATAGGGTGAGAAGCTCTGCCATCCGAGAGGAACTCAAAGTAAAGCTGCTGCTCCTCCACATCGAGAGGAGCCATATGAGGTGGTTCGGGCATTTGGTCAGGATGCTACTCGAACGCCTCCCTAGGGAGGTGTTTTCGGGCACGTCCAACCGGTAGGAGGCCACGGGGAAGACCCAGGACACGTTGGGAAGACTATGTCTCCCGGCTGGCCTGGGAAAGCCTTGGGATTCCCCAGGAAGAGCTGGACGAAGTAGCTGGGGAGAGGAGAGTCGGGGCTTCCCTGCTTAGGCTGATGCCCCCGCGACCCCGGATGGACGGCACTCGACGTCCATTGCACCGGTCGCCCAGGCGCGGGGGTCCTCACATCTGCGGTCCCCTCCTAGGTTTTTCATTGTCCCATTGGGTTGAGTTTTTCCTTGCCCTGATGTGGGATCTGAGCCGAGGATGTGGTTGTGGCTTGTGCAGCCATTTGAGACACTCGTGATTTAGGGCTATATAAGTAACCATTGATTGATTGATTGAAAGATTGGAGCTACATCTGCAGGCGTAGAGAGGAACTTCTCCGGTTTAAAGTGACCCATGTCTTACACCCGCAACACCGTGGTCCAAGGCCATTCAAGAAGCCTAGCTCTGCTGGCCAATGAGAGGACCTTTGTCAAATCCCTGGAAAAGACGCCTTCTTGGTACGACATGGTCCCAGATCACTTTCTTAAAAAGGAACGGAGGGTAGAAATTACATATAACTCAACCTTCCCCTCCTTGAGAGTGTCAAGGCGTGGACTATGGTGTGGTTTGTTTTCCTGAGGTGCAAAGCGATGTGAAGGTAACGATATATTTTAATCTTAACTTAAAAAAAGGAACAAACAAAAGGCGCTCACAGAGCAGGTAGAAAAACTTGGCTATGAAACAAAACTATTACTACAACATAAACTATGGACATAAAACAAAACTTGCAAACTATGGCATGAGTAACAAAACTTACGGGGAATTGCAAACTATACATCGAATAACAAAACTTACGAGGAACGAGAAAAGAGCATGGATCATCAGCATGGAGCAAGGGTGTATAGAGGATGATGTCGCCAGGCTGACTGCCTGGCAACTACAGGCTTAAATAGTGCTTGAAAAGAGGTGCGTGAGTTCAAATGAATCAGGTGCGTGAGTCGTGAAGACAGGTGAACTGATTGGTAGGCATGGAAACAAAACCTCGGAGTGAAAAAACAGGAACTAATGGATTCTTGAAGTACTCTAACTACACAAAACATGATCACAAAGACATGACAGAGAGACCAGCGTCTGGCACTGGTATGAAGAGCACAGATCTTTGATATCTCGTGGTTCATTATCAACCATGGATTTTTAATAACATAAAAGGCGTTCTGTTGAATTGTCATTCGTGACACAAACGTCCAACACGTATGCCGCAGAAGAAGTGAGCGAGGGGGAAACACATTCCGCAGACAAAACTATTACTACAACATAAACTATGGACGTAAAACAAAACTTGCAAACTATGGCATGAATGACAAAACTTACGGGGAACGAGAAAAGAGCATGGATCATCAGCATGGAGCAAGGGTGTGTAGAGGATGATGTCGCCAGGCTGACTGACTGGCAACTACAGGCTTAAATAGTGGTTGAAAACAGGTGTGTGAGTTCAAATGAATCAGGTGCGTGAGTCGTGAGGACAGGTGAACTGATTGGTAGGCATGGAAACAAAACAATGGAGTGAAAAAACAGGAACTAATGGAGTCTTGAAGTACTCTAACTACACAAAACATGATCACAAAGACATGACAGAGAGACCAGCGTATGAAGAGAACAGATCTTAGATATCTCGTGGTTCATTATCAACCATGGATTTTTAATAACATAAATGGTGTTCTGTTGAGGTGTCATTCCTGACACAAACGTCCAACACGTATGCCGCAGAAGAAGTGAGCGAGGGGAAACACATTCCGCAGACAAAAGTGGCGGAATTCTCCGAAAGGTGATGACTTTCCAAAATTGAAGATTATCACCTCTCCCCCCCGCCCGTCTTCCCTCTCCGCTTGCCTCAGCTCGGCCAACTTTGATCCGCGCGAGGTTGCCATCCTTCAGTCAGACAAGGTCGAAGGAGCAGCTGTTCCGGAATCCTCAAGATAGGAGGCGGGAGAGGCTTCAAAGTGAACAACAGCCTCATTTATGTAGAGAAGCACTTGGAGTGTCCCCGGGTTGTCAAAAGCTGTCCCCCCCAGTAGACAACAACCAACGTGGTATGCAAATCCACTCCGAGGAAGAGGCCTTCTTGTACGTGGGCTGCCGATAAGTACACTTCTTCTTTCCCCTGCTGGCCCTCTGAAGCCAATCCTCTTTGTGTCCCTCTGGGGGTTCCGGTTTGAATGACCTGATCAATTTCTAATCAGGAAAGACCAGAAGGCTTTCTTCACTCTGTAATGTACTTTGCCACAAATCTTCCCAGCGGAAGGGGGCGGCTTGTTAAGGGGGAAAGGGGCAGGTGGTGTGGTTTCTCCATGCATTGCAACCCACCCTGCGCTGCGTTGATAGCGCCATATCTTCACCGGGAATCTGCTGTCAGCTAAATATAGACGCACCTAATTCGTGAAAGAGCCAAACATAAAATGAGAGCCGCGTCCAGTCTATATTTTGAGAGCATTTTTTTCTCCTTCCCCCTGTTTTATCGTGAGAAAATGCCAAATCCATAAAAGCCATATTTTTCCTACACATTTCAAGTTGTGAGCTCTGCCAGGCGTTTATACCAAAAAGCTCTATTTTGGTTTCATCTGACCACATGACATTCTCCCAATCCTCTGCTGTATCATCCATGTATCCATTTTGGTATAAACTCAACTCGTCGTGTTTGGAGGAAGAAGAATACTGAGTTGCATCCCAAGAACACCATACCTACTGTGAAGCATGGGGGTGGAAACATCATGCTTTGGGGCTGTTTTTCTGCTAAGGGGACAGGACGATTGATCCGTGTTAAGGAAAGAATGAATGGGGCCATGTATCGTGAGATTTTGAGCCAAAACCTCCTTCCATCAGTGAGAGCTTAGAATGGTTGACCAAATATCTATTTTCTAACATAATTTACAAATAAATTATTTAAAATTCCTACAATGTGAATTCCTGGATTTTTTTTTTCACATTCTGTCTCTCACAGTTGAAGTGTACCTATGATGAAAATTACAGACCTCTGTCATCATTTTAAGTGGGAGAACTTGCACAATCGGTGGCTGACTAAATACTTTTTTTGCCCCACTGTACATACATATATATGTACATATACAAGAGATGCGCGGATAGGCAATTATATCATCCGCAACCGCATCACTAATGCCGTCATCCACCCGAACCAACATTTTATCAGAACCGCAACCGCCCGCCACCCGCCCGTTGTTATGTATCCGGAGTCGGCGACCTTTACCACTAAAAGAGCTAGTTTGACCCGTGTCACAAAGTTAAGAAGGCAATGGGGGCCGCTAACGTTTTCGCGAATATCCGATGGTGATCATTCAGATAACGGGAATAAGGGCGTGCTGTGGCAGGGTTTGCTGCTAGTGGGGTGTATAATATATTCAGGATTTGTCATGGATGCAAAGGATTCGGGGTATTTGTTGTGTTGCGTTTATGTTGTGTTACTGTGAGGATGTTTTCCCGAAATGTGTTTGTCATTCTTGTTTGCCGTGGCTTCACAGCGTGGCGCATATTAGTAAGAGTGTTAAAACTGTTTATATCACAACCATCAGTGTACTCGGTGTCACCCAGTATGCCTTGCAGTCGTGTGCGTGTGTCAGCAGAAGCCACACACACCATAGTGCTGGACTTGCAAGTAAATTGTACATGTTGTAGAAGGCGTCAAAGGCAAAGGCTTCGTAAAACGCCCTAATACTTATTAACTGGGTGACTGCCGGCAGACATACTTGAGAATGTTTACGTCAACTAATGTCTTCTTCGCTTTGTGACACGGGTCCAAAATGGCTCTTTGAACGGTTACCGATCTCTGAACCATGTATATCATATATTTCCAAATGGTTCAACCGCCACCCACCCGAATCTATTTAAAATCTATTTTTTTGTCATTGCACCCGCCTGACCCGCGGTTTATCTGCGGACTCCGCGGATAAGACCGCAAACCGTGCATCTCTAATATATACACACACATATATAGATGTATATATATACATACACAAATATATTTATATATACATACATATATATACATATACATACACATACATTTACATATGTATACATACATACATACATATACATATATCCATAAATATGTACTGTACATATATACAGTACACATGTATTTATATAAAAGTATATACACACACACACACACATATATATATATATACATATATATATACACACACACACACACACACATATATATATCCATCCATCCATCCATCATCTTCCGCTTATCCGAGGTCGGGTCGCGGGGGCAACAGCCTAAGCAGGGAAACCCAGACTTCCCTCTCCCCAGCCACTTCGTCTAGCTCTTCCCGGGGGATCCCGAGGCTTTCCCAGGCCAGCCGGGAGACATAGTCTTCCCAACGTGTCCTGGGTCTTCCCCGTGGCCTCCTACCGGTTGGACGTGCCCTAAACACCTCCCTAGGGAGGCGTTCGGGTGGCATCCTGACCAGATGCCCGAACCACCTCATCTGGCTCCTCTCGATGTGAAGGAGCAGCGGCTTTACTTTGAGTTCCTCCCGGATGGCAGAGCTTCTCACCCTATCTCTAAGGGAGATCCCCGCCACCCGGCGGAGGAAACTCATTTCGGCCGCTTGTACCCGTGATCTTATCCTTTCGGTCATGACCCAAAGCTCATGACCATAGGTGAGGATGGGAACGTAGATCGACCGGTAAATTGAGAGCTTTGCCTTCCGGCTCAGCTCCTTCTTCACCACAACGGACCGGTGCAACGTCCGCATTACTGAAGACGCCGCACCGATCCGCCTGTTGATCTCACGATCCACTCTTCCCTCACTCGTGAACAAGACTCCTAGGTACTTGAACTCCTCCACTTGGGGCAGGGTCTCCTCCCCAACCCGGAGATGGCACTCCACCCTTTTCCGGGCGAGAACCATGGACTCGGACTTGGAGGTGCTGATTCTCATTCCGGTCGCTTCACACTCGGCTGCGAACCGATCCAGCGAGAGCTGAAGATCCCGGTCAGATGAAGCCATCAGGACCACATCATCTGCAAAAAGCAGAGACCTAATCCTGCGGTTACCAAACCGGAACCCCTCAACGCCTTGACTGCGCCTAGAAATTCTGTCCATAAAAGTTATGAACAGAATCGGTGACAAAGGACAGCCTTGGCGGGGTCCAACCCTCACTGGAAATGTGTTTGACTTACTGCCGGCAATGCGGACCAAGCTCTGGCACTGATCGTACAGGGAACGGACCGCCACAATAAGACAGTCCGATACCCCATACTCTCTGAGCACTCCCCACAGGACTTCCCGAGGGACACGGTCGAATGCCTTCTCCAAGTCCACAAAGCACATGTAGACTGGTTGGGCAAACTCCCATGCACCCTCAAGAACCCTGCCGAGAGTATAGAGCTGGTCCACAGTTCCACGACCAGGACGAAAACCCACGATAGTTGGAACACACCCTCCGGTCCCCCTTCTTAAAGAGAGGAACCACCACCCCGGTCTGCCAATCCAGAGGTACCGCCCCCGATGTCCACGCGATGCTGCAAAGTCTTGTCAACCAAGACAGCCCCACAGCATCCAGAGCCTTAAGGAACTCCGGGCGGATCTCGTCCACCCCTGGGGCCTTGCCACCGAGGAGCTTTTTAACTACCTCAGCGACCTCAGCCCCAGAAATAGGAGAGTCCACCACAGATTCCCCAGGCACTGCTTCCTCATAGGAAGACGTGTTGGTGGGATTGAGGAGGTCTTCGAAGTATTCCTTCCACCTGTCCACAACATCCGCAGTCGAGGTCAGCAGAACACCATCCGCACCATGCACGGTGTTGATAGTGCACTGCTTCCCCTTCCTGAGGCGGCGGACGGTGGTCCAGAATCGCTTCGAAGCCGTCCGGAAGTCGTTTTCCATAGCTTCCCCGAACTCTTCCCATGTCCGAGTTTTTGCCTCCGCGACCGCTGAAGCTGCACACCGCTTGGCCTGTCGGTACCTGTCCACTGCCTCCGGAGTCCTATGAGCCAAAAGGACCCGATAGGACTCCTTCTTCAGCTTGACGGCATCCCTCACCGCTGGTGTCCACCAAGGGGTTTTAGGATTGCCGCCCCGACAGGCACCAACTACCTTGCGGCCACAGCTCCGATCTGCCGCCTCGACAATAGAGGTGCGGAACATGGTCCACTCGGACTCAATGTCCAGCACCTCCCTCGTGACATGTTCAAAGTTCTTCCGGAGGTGGGAATTGAAACTTTGTCTGACAGGAGACTCTGCCAGACGTTCCCAGCAGACCCTCACAATGCGTTTGGGCCTCCCAGGTCTGTCCGGCATCCTCCCCCACCATCGCAGCCAACTCACCACCAGGCGGTGATCGGTAGAAAGCTCCGCCCCTCTCTTCACCCGAGTGTCCATAACATGAGGCCGCAAATCCGATGACACAACTACAAAGTCGATCATGGAACTGCGGCCTAGGGTGTCCTGGTGCCAAGTGCACATATGGACACCCTTATGTTTGAACATGGTGTTTGTTATGGACAAACTGTGACGAGCACAAAAGTCCAATAACAAAACACCACTCGGGTTCAGATCCGGGCGGCCATTCTTCCCAATCACGCCTCTCCAGGTTTCACTGTCGTTGCCAACGTGAGCGTTGAAGTCTCCCAGTAGGACAAGGGAATCACCCGGGGGAGCACTTTCCAGTACTCCCTCGAGCGTTCCCAAAAAGGGTGGGTACTCTGAACTGCTGTTTGGTGCATAAGCACAAACAACAGTCAGGACCCGTCCCCCCACCCGAAGCCGGAGGGAGGCTACCCTTTCGTCCACCGGGTTGAACTACAACGTACAGGCTTTGAGCCGGGGGGAAACAAGAATTGCCACCCCAGCCCGTCGCCTCTCACTGCCGGCAACGCCAGAGTGGAAGAGGGTCCAATCCCTCTCGAGAGAAGTGGTTCCAGAGCCCTTGCTGTGCGTCGAAGTGAGTCCGACTATATCCAGCCGGAATTTCTCGACTTCGCGCACTAGCTCAGGCTCTTTCCCCCCCAGTAACGTGACGTTCCACGTCCCAAGAGCTAGCTTCTGTAGCCGAGGATCGGACCGCCAAGTGCCCTGCCTTCGGCTGTCGCCCAGCTCACAATGCACCCGACCTCTATGGCCCCTGCTATGGGTGGTGAGCCCATTGGAGGGGTGACCCACGTTGCCTCTTCGGGCTGTGCCCGGCCGGGCCCCATGGGAACAGGCCCGGCCACCAGGCGCTCGCCATCGTGCCCCACCTCTGGGCCTGGCTCCAGAGGGGGGCCCCGGTGACCCGCGTCCGGGCGAGGGAAATCTGGGTCCATGATGTTTCTTCTTCATAAAGGTCTTCGAGCTGCTCTTTGTCTGATCCCTACCAGGGGGGTTTTATGCCCCCGGACAACATAGCTCCTAGGATCATTGGGACACGCAAACTCCTCTACCACGATAAGGTTGCAGCTCAGAGAGGAGTATATATATATATACATATATATACAGACACACACACTCACACACACACACACACACACACTCACACACACACACACACACACACACACACACACACACACACACACACACACACACACACACACACACACACACACACACACACACACACACACACACACACACACTTATATATATATATATATATATACATATATACACACACACACATACATACATATATATACACACACATACATACATACATATATATACACACACATACATACACACATATATATATATAGTTATATATACATTTATACATACACAGTATATACAGTATTAATACATGCTGTGTATCTTGTAGTGTAGGGGTGGATAGCTTCCCTTGTAGCTTAGCTGCTTTTAATCGAGAGTAAGTTAGTAACTTGTAGCTTAGCCTACTACATTTTCCAAGTAGCTTGCCCATCACTGGATGTAGATGTCTACGACTCTGGCAGGTTTGAGCTGGAGGGCTGACTTGTTACAACAAAAAGCCATGAACAAAACAAAGAAACGAAAACCTAATAAGTCAAAAACCTACTGCCTATGCAGAAGAATATGTGGAAAAATGCATAAATTCTGCATAAATAACAATCTTTTAATGTAGTTTCTAGCAAATAAAACCACAGCGAAACAGCCAGAAAGCAGTTAAGTCCAGTATGACCCCTATAAAAGACAGAAAAAAGCTAGTTTCCAAGACATAAGACAATAAATCCAGGGGCTACAAAAGATCCCCGCCATAACTAACGCAACTCAGAGTATGAAATGCACATTTTTACATTTGATGGCATCATATCTGCAACCCCACACACCGGCTTTGAGTTTCGACTCCTTCTCATTCTCACATATTTTCTTTCAAGGGAGCGTTTTTATCTTCCTATAAAATATAAAGAAAAGAATGAAGCGGGGGCAACTGCTTGAGTGCATAAAAGGAGCTTTCAGAGGCGAGTCAGGTCCTTTTGCATGGTTCAAGAAAGGCAAGTATGTGACGGCAGATGTGTGTTGTCGGATTGAGCGGATTAAAAACAAACACAAGATAAGGACTATTGCTTTTTGTGAGAGGGGGAGGTAAGCAAGTTGGACCTCTTGGAATGCTGATAAGTGCAGCTGACGTTTTATTCCCGAATGAAATCCTCACGTGACACAGAATTCTTAAGATTTTTTAATTTTTTTTAGGCTGACATTTTGCAGGTGAGGCCGTTTGACGGTGGAACGGTTGAAAAATGTTGTGATTTCAATTTCTAGAATTAGTGGAATATGTTGAAAGTGGAATGGTGTGAATTGGTTGAAAAATGTGGAAATTGTGGAATTTTGAAAAATGGCTGATGAATTTTGAATGGCGAAAAATGTCCCGGAAAACGTGGAATTCTGGGAGTTTTTGGAATTTGTCATGGGAAAGCCCGTGATTGCCGAATAGGCTGTACAGTTTGAAGTTGGAACGGTGTGAATGGGATGAAAAATATTGGAGTTGTGGAACTTTGAAAAATGTTGCATTATTTCCATTGAGAATTTCATGGACATTTTGGGGAAAGCAGGGTTTTCTTCTGAAAATGCAAAAAAAAAATTAAATGTTCTGAATGAGTGAATGGTTGGTGTTGAAATTTTTCAAATCGGTTGAAAAATGTTGAAGTCGTAAACATTTTTCCATTGAAAAAAAGTATTATGGAATTCCTGGAATTTTGGGAAAAATCTGGAATTTTTCCAGCGAAAGAAACTTTGTTTTTTTTAATCCTAATTAAGAGGAATGATTTGCCGGTGGAACGGTTGAAGTGGGTTGAAAAATGTTGTAAGTTCAATTTCTAGAATTAGTGGAATATGTTGAAGGTGGGATGGTTTGAATCGGTTGAAAAATTTGGAAATTGCTAAATTTTGAAAAATGGATAATTCACTTTGAATGGCGAAAAATGTCCAAGAATACGTGGAATTCTGGGATTTTTTGGGAATTTATCAAGGGAAAGCCCGTGATTGCCGAATAGGCTGTACAGTTTGAAGTTGAAACAGTGTTAATGGGATGAAAAATCTTGGAGTTGTGGAACTTTGAAATATGTCCCATTATTTTCATTGAGAATTTCATGAACATTTTGGGAAAAGCAGGGTTTTCTTCTGAAAATGCAAAAAAATGTGAATGTTCTGAATGAGTGAATGGTTGGTGTTGACATTTTTCAAATCTGTGGAAAAATGTTGAAATCGTTAACATTTTTCCATTGAGAAATAGTATTATGGAATTCCTGGAATTTTGAGAAAAATCTGGAATTTTTCCAGAGAAAGAAACTTTGTTTTTTTTATCCCAATTAAGAAGAATAATATCCCGGTGGAACGGTTGAAGTGGGTTGAAAAATGTTGTAATTTCAATTTCTATAAATAGTGGAATATGTTGAAGGTGGAATGGTTTGAACCGGTTGAAAAATGTGGAAATTGTGGAATTTTGAAAAATGGCTAATTCATTTTGAATGGCGAAAAATGTCCCGGAAAACATGGAATTCTGGGATTTTTTTGGAATTTGTCAAGGGAAAGCCTGTGATTGCCGAATAGGCTGTACAGTTTGAAGTTGGAACGGTGTGAATGGGATAACAAATGTTGGAGTTGTGGAAGTTTGAAAAATGTCCCGTTATTTTCAGTGAGAATTTCATGGAAATTTTGGGAAAAGCAGGGTTTTCTTCTAAAAATGTAAAAAAATGTGAATGTTCTGAATGAGTGAATGGTTGGTGTTGAAATTTTTGAAATCGGTGGAAAAATTTTGAAGTCGTAAACATTTTTCCATTGAGAAATAGTATTACGGAATTCCCGGAATGTTGGGAAAATCTGGAATTTTCCAGCGAAAGAAACTTCGTTTTTTTTTATCCTAATTAAGAAGAATAATTTGCCGGTGGAACGGTTGAAGTGGGTTGAAAAATGTTGTAATTTCAATTTCTAGAATTAGTGGAATATGTTGAAGGTGGAATGGTTCGAATCGGTTGAAAAATGTGTAAATTGTGGAATTTTGAAAAATGACTAATTCATTTTGAATGGCGAAAAATGTGCCGGAAAACTTGGAATTCTGGGAGTTTTTGGAATTTGTCATGGGAAAGTCTGTATTTGCCGAATAGGCTGTACAGTTTGAAGTTGGAACAGTGTTAATGGGATGAAAAATGTTGGAGTTGTGGAACTTTGAAATATGTCCCATTATTTTCATTGAGAATTTCATGAAAATTTTGGGGAAAGCTGGGTCTTCTTCTGAAAATGCAAAAAAAATTAAATGTTCTGAATGAGTGTATGGTTGGTGTTGAAATTTTTCAAATCGGTGGAAAAATTTTGAAGTCGAAAACATTTTTCCATTGAGAAATAGTATTATGGAATTCCTGGAATTTAGAAATTTAGAAAGAAACTTTTTTTTTTTTTAATCCTAATTAGGAGGAATGATTTGCCGGTTGAACGGTTGAAGTGGGTTGAAAAATGTTGTAATTTCAATTTCTAGAATTAGTGGAATATGTTGAAGGTGGAATGGTTGAAGTGGGTTGAAAAATGTTGTAATTTCAATTTCTAGAATTAGTGGAATATGTTGAAGGTGGAATGGTTTGAATTGGTTGAAAAATGTGGAAATTGTGGAATTTTGAAAAATGGCTAATTCATTTTGAATGGCGAAAAATGTCCCGAAAAACATGGAATTCTGCGAGTTTTTGGAATTTGTCAAGGGAAAGTCTGTATTTGCCTAATAGGCTGTACAGTTTGAAGTTGGAACGGTGTGAATGGGATGAAAAATGTTGATGTGCTGGAACTTTGAAAAATGTCCCATTATTTTCAGTGAGAATTTCATGGAAATTTTGGGAAAAGCAGGGTTTTCTTTTGAAAATGCAAAAAAAAAAAAAATTAAATGTTCTGAATGAGTGAATGGTTGGTGTTGAAATTTTTCAAATCGCTGGGAAAATGTTGAAATCGAAAACATTTTTTCATTGAGAAATAGTATTATGGAATTCTTGGAGTTTTGGGAAAAATCTGGAATTTTTCCAGAGAAAGAAACTTTGTTTTTTTATCAATCAATCAATCAATGTTTACTTATATAGCCCTAAATCACTAGTGTCTCAAAGGGCTGCACAAACCACCACGACATCCTCGGTAGGCCCACATAAGGGCAAGGAAAACTCACACCCAGTGGGACATCGGTGACAATAATGACCCAGTGGGACGTCGGTGACAATAATGACTATGAGAACCTTAGAGAGGAGGAAAGCAATGGATGTCGAGCGGGTCCAACATGATACTGTGAAAATTCAATCCACAATGGATCCAACACAGTCGCGAGAGTCCAGTCCAAAGCGGATCCAACACAGCAGCGAGAGTCCCGTTCACAGCGGAGCCAGCAGGAAACCATCCCAAGCGGAAGCGGATCAGCAGCGCAGAGATGTCCCCAGCCGATACACAGGCAAGCAGTACATGGCCACCGGATCGGACCGGACCCCCTCCACAGGGGAGAGTGGGACATAGAAGAAAAAGAAAAGAAACGGCAGATCAACTGGTCTAAAAAGGGAGTCTATTTAAAGGCTAGAGTATACAAATGAGTTTTAAGGTGAGACTTAAATGCTTCTACTGAGGTGGCATCTCGAACTGTTACCGGGAGGGCATTCCAGAGTACTGGAGCCCGAACGGAAAACGCTCTATAGCCCGCAGACTTTTTTTGGGCTTTGGGAATCACTAACAAGCCGGAGTCCTTTGAACGCAGATTTCTTGCCGGGACATATGGTACAATACAATCGGCAAGATAGGATGGAGCTAGACCGTGTAGTATTTTATACGTAAGTAGTAAAACCTTAAAGTCACATCTTAAGTGCACAGGAAGCCAGTGCAGGTGAGCCAGTACAGGCGTAATGTGATCAAACTTTCTTGTTCTTGTCAAAAGTCTAGCAGCCGCATTTTGTACCAACTGTAATCTGTTAATGCTAGACATGGGGAGACCCGAAAATAATACGTTACAGTAGTCGAGGCGAGACGTAACAAACGCATGGATAATGATCTCAGCGTCTTTAGTGGACAGAATGGAGCGAATTTTAGCGATATTACGGAGATGAAAGAAGGCCGTTTTAGTAACGCTTTTAATGTGTGCCTCAAAGGAGAGCGTTGGGTCGAAGATAATACCCAGATTCTTTACCGTGTCGCCTTGTTTAATTATTTGGTTGTCAAATGTTAGAGTTGTATTATTAAATAGAGTTCGGTGTCTAGCAGGACCGATAATCAGCATTTCTGTTTTTTTGGCATTAAGTTGCAAAAAGTTAGCGGACATCCATTGTTTAATTTCATTAAGACACGCCTCCAGCTGACTACAATCCGGCGTGTTGGTCAGCTTTAGGGGCATGTAGAGTTGGGTGTCATCAGCATAACAGTGAAAGCTAACACCGTATTTGCGTATAATGTCACCTAGCGGCAGCATGTAGATGCTGAAGAGTGCAGGGCCAAGGACCGAACCCTGGGGAACTCCACACGTTACCTTAACGTAGTCCGAGGTCACATTGTTATGGGAGACACACTGCATCCTATCAGTAAGATAAGAGTTAAACCAAGACAGGGCTAAGTCTGACATACCAATTCGTGTTTTGATACGTTCTAATAAAATATTATGATCGACGGTATCGAAAGCAGCGCTAAGATCGAGGAGCAGCAACATAGATGACGCATCAGAATCCATCGTTAGCAATAGATCATTAGTCATTTTTGCGAGGGCTGTCTCCGTGGAGTGATTTGCTCTGAAACCGGATTGAAAGGTTTCACATAGATTGTTAGACGCTAAGTGTTCATTTAACTGCTCCGCAACAATTTTTTCAAGGATTTTTGAAATAAAGGGAAGGTGAGACACCGGTCGGTAGTTTACCATGAGGTCAGGATCGAGGTTAGGTCTTTTAAGAAGAGGATGAATAACCGCTTTTTTGAATGCTAGGGGAACAGTGCCCGAGGAGAGTGATAAGTTTATAATATTTAGCACTGATGGACCTAATAATACAAAGAGCTCCTTGATCAGTTTCCCAGGAAGAGGGTCAAGTAAACATGTTGTCTGTTTTATTCCATTTACACGTTGTAAGAATTCCTCTAATGTTATTTCCTCAAAACGAGAGAAACTATTTTGGAGGGCAGTATCCGCCGTATATACCATCGTATCAGTGTTAATAGAACCCCGTTGTAGCTGGGACGCATTGTCTTTAATCTCCTTTCTAATGACTTCAATTTTCTTACTAAAGAATTGCATAAAGTCATCAGCTGAGTGGGTTGAGCTACTGGAAGGGGTCCCTTGTTGGGTTAGCGATGCTACCGTACTAAACAAAAATTTAGGATCGTTTTTATTACGGTGGATGAGATTTGAGTAATATTTAGCTTTAGCTAAGGTAAACATGCGTTTATAAGTTATTAAACCATCACTCCATGCTTGATGGTGCACCTCAAGTTTAGTCGTGCGCCATTTGCGTTCCAGCTTTCTACATAATAATTTCTGAGCTCTAGTTTCTTCTGTAAACCACGGGGTGCGCTTTTTTGGAGCCTTTTTTAACTTTAGCGGTGCTATGTTATCAATGGTTTCGCGCAGGGTGTTGTTAAAGTTGTTAGTGAGGTTATCAATAGAGCCCACATACTTTGGGAATGGTGCCATAACCGAGGGCAGTAGGTCAGCAAGAGTTGTCGTTGTGGCCGTATTAATGTTGCGGCTGCTATAGCAGTTATTATTATTATTAGTTTGACGAACATGCGTCTGAACCTCGAATTTTATAAGGTAATGATCGGACAATACTTTAGTATACGGGAGTATCGTAACTTTGGAGACGGTGATACCCCTGACAAGCACTAGGTCTATCGTATTACCGTTGCGATGCGTGGGTTCATTTATTATTTGTGTGAGACCACAGCTATCAATTATAGTCTGGAGCGCTACGCACGGTGGGTCCGATGGGGTATTCATATGGATATTAAAGTCCCCCATTATGATTATATTATCGGCGTGTGTCACTAGATCAGCAACAAACTCTGAGAATTCATTGATAAAGTCCGAATAGGGCCCTGGGGGCGGTAGATAACAGCCAGGTGTAGATGCAGCGGTGTGACAGACTTCATAGTAAGCACCTCAAACGATTTATATTTATTATTTATGTTAGGACTAAGGTTAAAGTTTTCGTTGTATATTAGTGCGACCCCCCCACCCCTTTTAAGCGGACGGGCAATATGCGCATGTGTAAAGTTAGGGGGACATGCCTCATTTAGCGCAAAAAAGTCGTTTGGTTTAAGCCAGGTTTCGCTGAGACCGATGACGTTAAGATTGTTGTCTCTGATAATATCATTAACTAATAACGTTTTGGGAGACAATGATC
The DNA here is from genome assembly GCF_033978795.1 of Nerophis ophidion. NCBI lineage: Eukaryota > Metazoa > Chordata > Actinopteri > Syngnathiformes > Syngnathidae > Nerophis > Nerophis ophidion. Next base: position 18,725,655 of record NC_084614.1, on the reverse strand, counting down.
TTATGTTTAAAAAACCTATATTATAGGTAGTGGGCTGTTTTAGGGAGTTTTTGATCAAATTATCCGTAGTAGCAATATTAATAATGTTGTGTTTATTATGCCCAGTGCATTTAGTATAGTTACGACCATATCTAGGAATTGATACGACAGGAATTTTCCGATTGTTTGTTCGTTGCTTTGATAAACTGCACGCATCATGGTTAGCCACCTCAGTAACGGGGATTTTCCGATTGTTTGTTTGTTGCTTTGATAAACTGCACGCATCATAGTTAACCACCTCAGTAACACACATGTCTAACTCTGAAACACTCAAAGCAGAAAAAACGTGTTCTAATTTAACTGACTCCTTACCTAGACCAGTAGTCTCGCATTTTCCATTTAAATCTGGCTGTAGGATGGAGGGAAGTGGTGTTCTGTGGGGATTAGCCTTCTGCTTTGTTTTTAGCCCCGCTCGACATCCGCGTTTCCGATCACACCGCTGGCGTCTGCTCCGTAGACGGCCCCCGCTGCTACTAGACTCCCCTGCTTCACAGGCCGCTGGATGTAGCCGCCGATGTATTCCCATGCTAGTTAGCATGTTTAGCACGCACGCGTCTATCAGTCCAAAACGGCCCGATATGTCCACATCCAGAAGTGTCTGGCGGTCGTACGTGATCACGGAGTGACCACGATGTGAGCCAGCCATAAAGTTTGTGGAATTGTCCGGTATTTCTGCCAAATGTTCCATCTTTAGCAGGAGCTCCTCGAGAGCGCAGCCCGTCCAGGCGCCGCCATCTTGGAAATGACCATGGATGAATGAAGTACTGGCTGTCCAGAGTCGAGACCCAGGATGGACCGCTCGTCGGGACCCAGGATGGACCGCTCGCCTGTATCGGTTGGGGACATCTCTACGCTGCTGATCCGCTTGAGATGGTTTCCTGTGGATGAAGTACTGGCTGTCCAGAGTCGAGACCCAGGATGGACCGCTCGTCGGGACCCAGGATGGACCGCTCGCCTGTATCGGTTGGGGACATCTCTACGCTGCTGATCCGCTTGAGATGGTTTCCTGTGGACGGGACTCTCGCTGCTGTCTTGGAGCCACTATGGATTGAACTTTCACAGTATCATGTTAGACCCGCTCGACATCCATTGCTTTCGGTCCCCTAGGGGGGGGGGGGGGGGTTGCCCACATCTGAGGTCCTCTCCAAGGTTTCTCATAGTCAGCATTGTCACTGGCGTCCCACTGGATGTGAATTCTCCCTGCCCACTGGGTGTGAGTTTTCCTTGCCCTTTTGTGGGTTCTTCCGAGGATGTTGTAGTCGTAATGATTTGTGCAGTCCTTTGAGACATTTGTGATTTGGGGCTATATAAATAAACATTGATTGATTGATGATTCTCATCATTCCTTGCGCTGCTGACCTGTCTCCGCTCGGGATGGTCTCATGCTGGCCCCATTATGGACTGGACTCTCACTATTATGTTAGATCCACTACGGACTGGACTCCATTATGTTAGATCCACTATGGACTGGACTTTCACAATATCATGCTAGATCCACTCGACACCCATTGCACGGGTCCCCACATCTGCGGTCCTCTCCAAGGTTTCTCATTGTCCCATCTGGTTGAGTTTTTCCTTGCCCGATGTGGAATCTGAACCGAGGATGTCGTTGTGGCTTGTGCAGCCCTTTGAGACACTTGTGATTTAGGGCTATATAAATGAATATTGATTGATTCAATTGAATATAGGTTGAAAAGGATTTGTAAATCATTGTTGTGGAGGTTTGCCCCCCAGTGGGTTCTTGGGACCACCACACACCGACATGAGAGCCTCAGTTCAGGCTCACAATGTAGTTTTGTTTTTCTTCAACACCGTCTCTTTGGCTTGATTTTCGGCATTTATCTGTCCGTGTCCCTCACCCTCTCGCTCTCACTCCAGCTCCAACAACCTCTCCTCCCCGGCTGCTGCTTGAAAAGAGCAATAGGTGATTAGATTATAAGGCCTTCTGATTTCCAGCAAAATGTGTTTTCCGTTGCGTCCGACTCGTACCAGCTGCTGCTAATGAAGGTGACAGTGTGATTAGATAACAAGGCCCACCTGGGCCATCCACTCGCCTGTCGCTGACTTCGAGGCACACCCCGCTTTGCTGCAGGCCACACCCCATCCACATTTGTATTCTGTTTTTATTTACCATTTTATTTTATTTACTGTTTTTAACAGTTTTTAACTGCTTATTATCTAACAAATTGCACTTAGGGTAATTTGCATTGACGGTCTCGAGCCGTCGTCGTGAGGGTTCTCAGGACCACCAAGGAATGACATTCTGTCGAGAAGGTGTAGACTTCTTTTATTTTGCAATATTTAAGTCTCTTGCCGGTTTTCTTTTCAGTCTTGCCAGTTTTCTGCTCGCTATTTCGTCCTGGTCGTGGAACTGTGGACCAGCTCTATACTCTCGGCAGGGTTCTTGGGGGTGCATGGGAGTTTGCCCAACCAGTCTACATGAGCTTTGTGGACTTGGAGAAGGCATTCGACCGTGTCCCTCGGGAAGTCCTGTGGGGAGTGCTCAGAGAGTATGGGGTATAGGAATGTCTTATTGTGGCGGTCCGTTCCCTGTATGATCAGTGCCAGAGCTTGGTCCGCATTGCTGGCAGTAAGTCGGACACGTTTCCAGTGAGGGTTGGACTCCGCCAAGGCTGTCCTTTGTCACCGATTCTGTTCATAACTTTTATGGACAGAATTTCTAGGCGCAGCCAAGGCGTTGAGGGGTTCCGGTTTGGTGGCCACGGGATTAGGTCTCTGCTTTTTGCAGATGATGTAGTCCTGATGGCTTCATCTGGCCGGGATCTTCAGCTCTCACTGGATCGGTTCGCAGCCGAGTGTGAAGCGACCGGAATGAGAATCAGCACCTCCAAGTCCGAGTCCATGGTTCTCGCCCGGAAAAGGGTGGAGTGCCATCTCCGGGTTGGGGAGGAGACCCTGCCCCAAGTGGAGGAGTTCAAGTACCTAGGAGTCTTGTTCACGAGTGGGGGAAGAGTGGATCGTGAGATCGACAGGCGGATCGGTGCGGCGTCTTCAGTAATGCGGACGTTGTATCGATCCGTTGTGGTGAAGAAGGAGCTGAGCCGGAAGGCAAAGCTCTCAATTTACCGGTCGATCTACGTTCCCATCCTCACCTATGGTCATGAGCTTTGGGTCATGACCGATAGGATAAGATCACGGGTACAAGCGGCCGAAATGAGTTTCCTCCGCCGGGTGGCGGGGATCTCCCTTAGAGATAGGGTGAGAAGCTCTGCCATTCGGGAGGAACTCAACATAAAGCCGCTGCTCCTTCACATCGAGAGGAGCCAGATGAAGTGGTTCGGGCATCTGGTCAGAATGCCACCCGAACGCCTCCCTAGGGAGGTGTTTAGGGCACGTCCAGCTGGTAGGAGGCCACGGGGAAGACCCAGGACACGTTGGGAAGACTATGTCTCCCGGCTGGCCTGGGAACGCCTCGGGATCCCCCGGGAAGAGCTAGACGAAGTGGCTGGAGATAGGGAAGTCTGGGCTTCCCTGCTTAGGCTGCTGCCCCCGCGACCCGACCTCGGATAAGCGGAAGATGATGGATGGATGGATGGATATTTCGCTCCAGCTTTTCGGCTGAATGCGTCGTCTTCCTTGTGCTCTTTTTCCCTCTCACGCTCAGCATCGGCTTCCTTCTGGCTCCTTCTCTCCTCCCGGCATTTACGGCCGCTGTCCTTTTATACAGTGCGAGAGGAGATTTAAAGACCTACTGAAACCCACAACTACCGACCACGCAGTCTGATAGTTTATATATCAATGATGAAATATTAACATTGCAACACATGCCAATATGGCCGGTTTAGTTTACTAAATTACAATTTTAAATTTCCCGCGGAGTTTCCTGTTGAAAACGTTGCGGAATGATGACGCGTGTTTGTGACGGTATTGGTTAGAGGGGACATATTAGCCCAGCACCACTTACGGCTAAAAGTCGTTTCTTTTCATTGCGCAATTACACAGTATTTTGGACATCTGTGTTGCTGAATCTTTTGCAATTTGTTCAATTAATAATGGAGACGTCAAAGAAGAATGCTGTTGGTGGAAAGCGGTGTATTGCAGCTGCCTTTAGCACCGAAACACAGCCGGTGTTTCTTTGTTTGTTGTGAAGCTTTAACACAGAGGGGTCAAGCGAACTTGTTTCTCTACGTCAACCAGCATGCTTTTGGATGGGAAAACTGTGATATTAAATTGGCTCTTACGGGAGACTTCAGTGGATTACGCGACCTCATCCTGCAGCTCCGAAAGCCAGCTGTGATCTTGGCTCCACGGCTTCTCTCAGAGACACTGGCGTTCACCTCAGCCATCCGACTTTCATGTATGACTTTATAATCCCACTAAAATACTAGCAACACAATAGGCAGATTATGGATTTTCCAGATTTATCCTAGTAAATGTGTCTAATTACATCTGAAACTCTCCCACTGCTGCAGGTTTTTTTTAATTTTTTTTTTTTAGTGCTTCACTCTAGCTTTTCTCATCCACGAATCTTTCATCCTCGCTCAAATTAATGGGGAAATTGTCGCTTTCTCGGTCCGAATTGCTCCTACTGCTGGTGGCTCAGATTATAAACAATGTGAGGATGTGAGGAGCCCTCACACCGGTGACGTCACGCGCATATCGTCTGCTACTTCCGGTACAGGCAAGGCTTTTTTATTAGCAACCAAAAGTTGCGAACGTTATCGTCGATGTTCTCTTCTAAATCCTTTCAGCAAAAATATGGCAATATCGCGAAATGATCAGGTATGACACATAGAATGGACCTGCTATCCCCGTTTAAATAAGAAAATCTCATTTCAGTAGGCCTTTAAATTGTTCCCAGCTGGGCGACCCACGCACTTGATAATACATGCGGGGTTGATTCCGGCGCGCCCCGCCTCGCTGCTTGCTCGCAGTCCACGCCTACACGCCGCCGTCTTTGGGCCCTGCCTCGCTGATGGACTGCCGGCCCCGCCTCTCCACAGTTATTTTTTTAGTCTGTCCTTTGCCTCTATTTCTTTGTGGTGTACAGCCCTTTGTTTTTCAACTGTGGTTGTTTGTAAAGGGCTTTATAAATAAAGTTGGTATGGTTTGGTATGGTTTGGTATGGTATTTACACAATGTGCCAACTTCACTGGTTTTGTACTAGGATTAGTACCTGGTTGTCTCTAGTTCTGTCACGAAGGTACCATACAGACGAAAAGGGGACGATATTAGTGGAAAAGTATGCACCCAACTTCACTGGTGTTAGGTCTTGTTTTTAGAAGGTTGTAAACACATTTTTTTAACGCTGCAACTTTTCTATTTATGAATAATAATCCGACTGAGTAAATTCTTTGAGGCCTGCAACCAATTAGCTGCGATAATTAGCCCTAAAATAAAGCTTTTGCAAAGAGTTGTAATTGTGTAATTCTTGTATACAGTGGGGCAAAAAAGTAATTAGTCAGCCACCGATTGTGCAAGTTCTCCCACTTAAAATGATGACAGAGGTCTGTAATTTTCATCATAGGTACACTTCAACTGTGACAGCACACATCAATAAACTAGGCTGCTCTACATTCCGCACACCTTGCTATCAGTTCCCCCGGAAAAAAACAACAACAAATTGACTGTTTGCAGAAGTGTTGGATATTTTCTATTTGAGAGGAATCCATTTTGCAGGAGCGCGCAAAGCTGCTTCAACGGACTATTGATCGGCGAATGCATCGCCCAATGAACCAGGAAAAACTATGGATGTGCACACGTACCAGACCTGTTGCTTCATGTTGCGCCACAACCCGTGTGTGTGGGAACATACACACACATACAGTGGGGCAAAAAAGTATTTAGTCAGCCACCGATTGTGCAAGTTCTCCCACTTAAAATGATGACAGAGGTCTGTAATTTTCATCATAGGTACACTTCAACTGTGAGAGACAGAATGTGGAAAAAAAATCCAGGAATTCACATTATAGGAATTTTAAAGAATTTATTTGTAAATTATGGTGGAAAATATGTATTTGGTCAACCATTCAAAGCTCTCACTGATGGAAGGAGGTTTTGGCTCAAAAATCATTCATTCTTTCCTTAACACGGATCAATCGTCCTGTCCCCTTAGCAGAAAAACAGCCCCAAAGCATGATGTTTCCACCCCCATGCTTCACAGTAGGTGTGGTGTTCTTGGGATGCAACTCAGTATTCTTCTTCCTCCAAACACGACGAGTCGAGTTTATACCAAAATGGATACATGGATGACATAGCAGACGATTGGGATAATGACATGTGGTCAGATGAAACCAAAATAGAACTTTTTGGTATAAACTCAACTCGTCGTGTTCGGAGGAAGAAGAATACTGAGTTGCATCCCAAGAACACCACACCTACTGTGAAGCATGGGGGTGGAAACATCATGCTTTGGGGCTGTTTTTCTGCTAAGGGGACAGGACGATTGATCCGTGTTAAGGAAAGAATGAATGGGGCCATGTATCGTGAGATTTTGAGCCAAAACCTCCTTTAATCAGTGAGAGCTCTGAATGGTTGACCAAATACGTTTTTCCACCATAATTTACAAATAAATTATTTAAAATTCATACAATGTGAATTCCTGCATTTTTTTTCACATTCTGTCTCTCACAGTTGAAGTGTACCTATGATGAAAATTACAGACCTCTGTCGTCATTTTAAGTGGGAGAACTTGCACAATCGGTGGCTGACCAAATACTTTTTTGCCCCACTGTATGTACTTCAAAGGAAAGAAGAAGAGAAAATGGTGGACAATACTTAGTTTCAGTTTCAGTTTCAATTCAATTGACCTATACGAGGGGAAAGTATCATAGCAACAGTGCGGTGTTCTCCACTCACATGTTCCACATGAAGCCGTAATGCGTATGTCCTTCACACTCGCGGCCCGCAGGTCCAAAATTTCCCCAGTGAGTTGCCTTCGTCTGGCGTCCCTGAATGGAAGCGCTGCCGGTGGAGGCTGAGATGAGTCGTCACGCCGCCAATTGTTCCCTCAGCGCCGCTTTGCCGTTTCCCAACACCCAGACGCCACTTTTTTCCCCCCACTCCAAGCTCTCAGAAGTACAGGGTGGGCGCATTATGTGATAGCGGGCTCCTGCACAGGTGCTCGCGACAGTTTCCCAAACTACTAGTTTACAGTCCGTTCACGTTCGTCAGTCTATTCACTTACACAGTAATGATTAACATTTGTCTTTCCTTTTGCATACATAATTTACACAAACATTTACAAACTCCGTTTCCATATGAGTTGGGAAATTGTGTTCGATGTAAATATAAATGAAATACAAGGATTTAGAAATCATTTTCAACCCATATTCAGTTATATATGCTACAAAGACAACATATTTGATGTTCAAAGTTGGGAAAGGTGGCAATACATACTGATAAAGTTGAGGAATGCTCATCAAACGCTTATTTGGAACATCCCACAGGTGTGCAGGCTAATTGGGAAGAGGTGGGTGCTGTCACGACAAATTTCTTCCCCCGTTCAAAAACCTTACCCACGGAAGAAATTTGGCGCGAGAGCCGCTCTAATGCCCGAAGGACCCCAACGAGGGCGTGACAACACCAAGTTATATGACTCTTAAAGGGGAACATTATCACAATTTCAGAAGGGTTAAAACCAATAAAAATCAGTTCCCAGTGGCTTATTTTATTTTTCGAAGTTTATTTCAAAATTTTACCCATCATGGAATATCCCGAAAAAAGGCTTTAAAGTGCCTGATTTTCGCTATCTATAAATCCATCGTCCATTTTCCTGTGACGTAATTTAGTGATGCCAACATGGCGGATAGCACAGCAAGATATACAACATTAGCTCGGATTCAGACTCGGATTTCAGCGGCTTAAGTGATTTAACAGATTACGCATGTATTGAAACGGATGGTTTGAGTATGGAGGCAGATAGCGAAAATGAAATTGAAGAAGAAACTGAAGCTATTGAGCGAATAGCTATTGAAGCTATTCAGCGATCGCCTTCTAACCAACGATTGAGTGTCGCAGGGCAGCCATACATCTCTTTGCCATGTCTGTCGTAGCATCGCCGGTAAAATGTGCAGGAGCAACTTAAATAAGTCGATTGGTAAGTGTTTGCTTGGCATTAAAAGTGGGTGGAGTGAAAGGCTGGATTCAAATATAGCTACAAATGTACATACAGCTAGCCTAAATAGCATGTTAGCATCCATTAGCTAGCAGTCATGCCGCGACCAAATATGTCTGATTAGCACATAAGTCAATAACATCAACAAAACTCACCTTTGTGATTTTGTTGACTTTATCCTTGGAAATGCATCTGCTTTGAGTGTCGCAGGGTATCCATACATCTCTGGGCAAAGTCCGTCGTAGCATTGCCGGTAAAATGTGAAGACGAGGGACTTTCGGATCTTTTGACACTGGAGCAATTTAAATCTGTCGATTGGTAAGTGTTTGTTTGGCATTAAATATGGGTGGAGGGAAAGGCTGGATGCAAATATAGCTACAAATTAGGCATAACGATGCAATATGTACATACAGCTAACCTAAATAGCATGTTAGCATTGACTCCATGTAAGTCAACTTGAATCGGTCCCTGATCGTGTTGTTACACCCTCCGACAACACACCGACGAGGCATGATGTCTCCAAGGTATAGAAAACAGTCGAAAAAACGGAAAATAACAGAGCTGATTTGACTCGATGTTTGTAATGTGTTTGAGAAAATGGCGGATTGACTACCTAGGTGACGTCACGTCGCCCCAAGAGCGAATAATAGAAAGGCGTTTAATTCGCCCAAATTCACCCATTTAGAGTTCGGAAATCGGTTAAAAAAATATATGGCCCTTTTTCTGCAACATCAAGGTATATATTGACGCTTACATAGGTCTGGTGATAATGTTCCCCTTTAAAGGTTACAGTTGCAAAATTAGCGAAGCAAAAATAGCTTGAAGGGTTAACATGCTGGAATGTTAATATTTTTTCCTCACCGTTATTTTTCACCATGACAATCAACCAATCATAATGCTTTTAAAACAGGCAGCTGTCAAACAGTTTAAGAACAATGTTTCTCAAAGTGCAATTGCAAGAAATCTAGGGATTTCAACATCTATGGTCCATAATATCATCAAAAGGTTCAGAGAATCTGGAGAAATCACTCCACGTAAGCGGCATGGCCGGAAACCAACATTGAATGACCGTGACCTTCGATCCCTCAGACGGCACTGTATCAAAAACCGACATCAATCTCTAAAGGATATCCCCACATGGGCTAAGGAACACTTCAGAAAACCATTGTCACTAAATACAGTTCGTCGCTACATCTGTAAGTGCAAGTTAAAGCTCTACTATGCAAAGCGAAAGCCATTTATCAACAACATCCAGAAACGCCGCCGGCTTCTTTGGGCCCGAGATCATCTAAGATGGACTGATACAAAGTGTAAAAGTTTTCTGTGGTCTGACGAGTCCACATTTAAAATTGTTTTAGGAAATATTTGATATTGTGTCATCCGTACCAAAGGGGAAGCGAACCATCCAGACTGTTATCGACGCAAAGTTCAAAAGCCAACATCTGTGATGGTATGGGGGTGCATTAGTGCCCAAGGCATGGGTAACTTACACATCTGTGAAGGCACCATTAATGTTGAAAGGTACATACAGGTTTTGGAATAACATATGCTGCCATCTATGCGCCGTCTTTTTCATGGACGCCCCTGCTCATTTCATCAAAACAATGCCAAGCCCCATTCAGCACGTGTTACTGCAGTGAGCAGCAGCGATGGCCGCGCTCGGGAATCAAATAACAATAAAATAATAATAAGGGGAAAAGCCAGGTATTTCCGGTACACACAACGTAAACATTCGTGACCACCTGTGTGTCCATTCACTTAAAGGCGTGATATGAACATCAGCATGTTCACATACACTGTAATGAACGCACAATATTGTCATAGACACACATTATAGACACAATATGCATACAGTGGGGCAAAAAAGTATTTAGTCAGCCACCGATTGTGCAAGTTCTCCCACTTCAAATGATGACAGAGGTCTGTAATTTTCATCATAGGTACACTTCAACTGTGAGAGACAGAATGTGAAAAAAAAATACAGGAATTCTCATTGTAGGAATTTTAAAGATTTTTTTTGTAAATTATTGTGGACAATAAGTATTTGGTCAACCATTCAAAGCTCTCACTGATGGAAGGAGGTTTTGGCTCAAAATCTCACGACACATGGCCCCATTCATTCTTTCCTTAACAGGGATCAATCGTCCTGTCCCCTTAGCAGAAAAACAGCCCCAAATCATGATGTTTCCACCCCCATGCTTCACAGTAGTTATGGTGTTCTTGGGATGCAACTCAGTATTCTTCTTCCTCCAAACACGACCAGTTGAGTTTATACCAAAATGGATACATGGATGATACAGCAGAGGATTGGGACAATGCCATGTGGTCAGATGAAACCAAAATATAACTTTTTGGTATAAACTCAACTTGTCGTGTTTGGAGGAAGAAGAATACTGAGTTGAATCCCAAGAACACCATACCTACTGTGAAGCATGGGGGTGGAAACATCATGCTTTGGGGCTGTTTTTCTGCTAAGGGGACAGGACGATTGATCTGTGTTAAGGAAAGAATGAATGAGATTTTGAGCCAAAACCTCCTTCCATCAGTGAGAGCTTTGAATGGTCGACCAAATACTTATTTTCCACCATAATTTACAAATAAATTCTTTAAAATTCCTACAATGTGAATTCCTGGATTTTTTTTTCACATTCTGTCTCTCACAGTTGAAGTGTACCTATGATGAAAATTACAGACCTCTGTCATCATTTTAAGTGGGAGAACTTGCACAATCGGTGGCTAACTAAATACTTTTTTGCCCCACTGTATGTGTGTGTATGTTCCAAAACACACATGCTGTGGCACAACATGAAGCAACAGGTCTGGTACGTGTGCTCATACATAGTTTTTCCTGGTTCATGGGGCGATGCATTTGCCGATCAATAGTCCGTTGAAGCAGCTTTGCGCGCTCCTGCAAAATGGATTCCTCTCAAATAGAAAATATCCAACACTTCTGCAAACAGTCAATTTGTTGTTGTTTTTTTCCGGGGGAACTGATAGCAAGGTGTGCGGAATGTAGAGCAGCCTAGTTTATTGATGTGTGCTGTCGAGCCCATTCTCTATCCAAAATGGGACATCTGTCTCATTAATCTTTAACAAAACGTAGGAGACCTTGGACAGAATGAGCCGGCTCATCCATTTGCACGTTTGTCAACACGGAATATGAAAGAAGGACTACTCCTCTCCTTTTAGTATCTGTCTCGTGATTTTAGCAGCATGTTGTGGATGCACTTAGGGTCATGCAGCCTGTATGAAGCCACTTTGATGTCAACGGCTTTTCGTTGAGGAAGTTCTCCATCTGGAAGTCAGACGTAACCCGTTTATCATCGGCGTCTATCACCGTGGCAACAAAGTGAGTTCTTAGCATCGTTGTCACACACACACTAACAAATGCTGGGTTATTTTGCTAACCCAATTTATAAGATGCGAGTGTTGGGTTAAAATTGGGGAGTTATTTTTATGAAGAGCAACAAACACAAACATGACTGATCGTGACTTATGGGGACCTTCCTTTTACTGGTTGTAGAGGTATAAGAAAAGAGTTCAAATGGCCATCGCCCAGTTAGCTCATACACGTCTTTAAATTTTTGGATTGATGATGTAATGTGCTCATCATTCTTACTGGGGACCCTGGGGAAAAAGATAATTTTGCATCCATCCATTTTCTACCACCTATCCCCTTTGGGGTCGCGGATGGCGCTGGTGCCTATCTCAGCTACAATCGAGCGGAAGGCGGCGTACACCCTGGACAAGTCGCCACCTCATCACAGGGCCAACACAGATAGACAGACAACATTCACACTCACATTCACACACTAGGGCCAATTTAGTGTTGCCAATCAACCTATCCCCAGGTGCATGTCTTTGGAAGTGGGAGGAAGCCGGAGAACCCGGAGGGAACCCACGCATTCACGGGGAGAACATGCAAACTCCACACAGAAAGATCCCGAGCCCGGGATTGAACCCCAGACTACTCAGTACCTTCGTATTGTGAGGCAGACGCTCTAACCCCTCTGCCACCATTCACACAAATTTGTACGTGACTACTGAGGACCATTTAAAAAAAAAAAAAAAGTTCAAATTAAATATGACATGATCCTCAGAATAGAACACTTCAGCTGTGCTCTTATAGGAAGTTTCACCACTTACAGTAAATGTTAAAGACCTGTTTAGGGCAAGAAAAAACTAAACCCAATGGGATTAGAATGAGAAACCTTGGAGGGGACCGCAGATGTGGGGACCCCCCTGGGCGACCGGTGCAATGGACGTCGAGTGGATCTAGATCATAGTGTGAGAGTCCAGTCCATAGTGGGGCCAGTCGGAGATCGTCTTGGGTTAGTTGGGTTATGAATCAACCAACACTGAGTTAGAATAACTCAATTTCTGGGTTAAGTAATTGAACCCATTTGTTGGGTTTGGAATAACCCAACATTGTAGTGAGCATACCTCATCTTTTGTGTAAATATATTCAACCCATTAGTTGGGTTATGAATCAACTAACATTGAGTTAGGGTAACTCAACTTTTGGGCTAAATAATTCAACCCAATAGTTGGATTTTGACTAACCCAACATTGTAGTGAGCATAACTCAGCTTTTGTGTTGAATATATTCAACCCAATAGTTGGGTTATGGATCAACCAACATTGAGTTAGCATGACTCGACCTTTGGGTTGAATATCCATCCATTATTCCCTTTTGGGGTCGCGGGGGGCGCTGGCGCCTATCTCAGCTACAATCGGGCGTAAGGCGGGCTACACCCTGGACAAGTCGCCACCTCATCGCAGGGCCAACACAGATAGACAGACAACATTCACATTCACATTCACACACTACGGCCAATTTAGTGTTGCCAATCAACCTGTCCCCAGGTGCATGTCTTTGGAAGTGGGAGGAAGCCGGAGTACCCGGAGGGAACCCACACATTCACGGGGAGAACATGCAAACTCCACACAGAAAGATCCCGAGCCTGGATTTGAACCCAGGACTGCAGGAACTTCGTATTGTGAGGCAGACGCACTAACCCCTCTGCCACCGTGAAGCCCCTTGGGTTGAATAATTCAACCCAATATTTGGGTTTGGACTTACACAACATTGTAGTGAGCATAACACAGCTTTTGTGTTAAATATATTCAACCCAATAGTTTCGTTATGAATAAACCAACATTGAGTTAGGCATAAGTCAACTTTTGGGTTAAATAATTCAACCCAATGGTTGGGTTCTGACTAACCCAACATTGTAGTGAGCATAACACAGCTTTTGTGTTAAATATATTCAATCCAATAGTTGGGTTATGAATCAACCAACATTTAGTTAGGGTAACTGAACTTTTGGGTTAAAAAAATCAACCCCATAGCAGGGTTTGGACTAACCCAACACTGTGGTGAGCACAACTCATCTTTTTTGTTGAATATATTCAACCCAATAGTTGGGTTATGGATCAACCAACATTGAGTTAGGATAACTCAATATTTGGGTTGAATAATTCAACCCAATATTTGGGTTTGGACTAACCCAACATTGAAGTGAGCAAAACTCAGCTTTTTTGTTAAATATATTCAACCCAATAGTTGGGTTATTAATCAACCAACATTGAGTTAGGATAACTCAACTTTTTGGTTAAATAATTTTTTGTTAAATATATTCAACCCAATAGTTGGGTTATGGATCAACCAACATTGAGTTAGGATAACTCAATATTTGGGTTGAATAATTCAACCCAATATTTGGGTTTGGACTAACCCAACATTGAAGTGAGCAAAACTCAGCTTTTTTGTTAAATATATTCAACCCAGAAGTTGGGTTATTAATCAACCAACATTGAGTTAGGATAACTCAACTTTTGGGTTAAATAATTCAACCCAAAATAGTTGAAATTGGAATAACCCAACATTGTAATGAGCATAACTCAGCTTTTGTGGTAAATACATTTAACCCAACAGTTGGGTTATGAATCAACCAACATTGAGTTAGCATAACTTAACTTTTGGGTTGAATAATTCCACCCAATAATTGGGTTTGGAATAACCCAAAATTGTAGTGAGCAAAATTCATCTCTTTTGTTAAATACATTCAACCCAATAGTTGGGTTATGAATCAACCAACATTGAGCCAGGATAACTCACCTTTTGGGTAAATAATTCAACCCAATAGTTGGGTTTGGACTAATCCAACATTGTAGTGAGCATAACTCAGCTTTTTTTTTTAAATATATTCAACCCAATAGTTGGGTTATGGATCAACCAACATTGTAGTGAGCAAAACTCAACATTTGGGTTAAATAATTCAACCCAATAGGAATAACCCAACATTGTAGTGAGCAAAACTCCGTTTTTTTTTGCTAACTATATACAACCCAATAGTTGGGTTATCGATCAACCAACATTGAGTTAGCGTAAGTCAACTTATGAGTTAAATAATTCAACCCAATAGTTGGGTTTGGAATAACCCAACAATGTAGTGAGCATAACTGAGCTTTTGTTTTCAACATATTCAACCCCATAGTTGGGTTATGAATCAACCAACATTGAGTTAGGATAACTTGACATTTGGGTTAAATAATTCAACTCAATATTTGGGTTTGGACTAACGCAACATTGAAGTGAGCAAAACTCAGCTTTTGTGTTAAATATATTCAACCCAATAGTTGGGTTAAGAATCAACCAACATTGAGCCAGGATAACTCACCTTTTGGGTAAATAATTCAACACAATAGTTGGGTTTGGGCTAATCCAACATTGTAGTGAGCATAACTCATCTTTTTTGTTAAATATATTCAACCCAATAGTTGGGTTATCGATCAACCAACATTGAGTTAGCGTAAGTCAACTTTTGAGTTAAATAATTCAACCCAATAGTTGGGTTTGGAATAACCCAACATTATAGTGAGCATAACTCAGCTTTTGTGTTAAATACATTTAACCCAATAGTTGGGTTATGAATCAACCAACATTGAGTTAGCATAACTTAACTTTTGGGTTAAATAATTCCACCCAATAATTGGGTTTGGAATAACCCAAAATTGTAGTGAGTAAAACTCATCTCAAACCATAGTTGGGTTATGAATCAACCAACATTGAGCCAGGATAACTCACCTTTAGGGTTACGAATTCAACCCCATAGTTGGGTTTGGACTAACCCAACATTGTAGTGAGCCAAACTCAGCTTTTTTGTTAAATATTGACAACCCAATAGTTGAGTTATGGATCAACCAACATTGAGTTAGGGTAACTCAAATTTTGGGTTAAACAATTAATCCCAATAGTTGGGTTTCGACTAACCCAACATTGTGGTGAGCATAACTCAGTGTTTGTGTTAAATATATTCAACCCAAACGTTGGGTTATGGATCAACCAACAATGAGTTCGGATGACTCAACTTGTGTGATAAATAATTCAACCCAATAGTGTCATTGGGAATAACCCAACATTAAGTTATTAGAACTGAACTTTTTGGTTAGATAATTCAACCCAAAAGTTAGGTTGAAAAAACTAACCCAAAATGTCGAGTTAAAATAACTCAAATAAAGGGTTCGCCCTTTTCTGAATCAGCAGCTGGGTTAATATTGGGTTTTTGATTTTTTTTTTGTGTGCGATTTGACATGTTCCCGAAGTTTCTCAGCAATTGTATTAGTATCTTCATGTTACACTCCGTCTTTTTATTAGACAGCATTGTGAGGAAGACTTCAGCTGTCATTTCCACACATGGCAGCAAACCAGCTCACAATGTGGAAACACAAACTCGGAGGATTTGTCTCACAATTTGGCAGGTCGCTCTGAAAGAAAACAGTTGCCAAGCACGTCTTGTCCAACAACTGCATCTCTTTGTTTGATTCCCCCCGCAATCTTTAATTAGAGAGGATGGTGATTTACGCCGCCTGACACCAGAATGATGGATTTTTTTCATTCCTTTCTAGAACTATTTCTCTCACGGTGTGTGTCAATCAGAGCCAACGAGGAGTGGAGGAGGTGTTTGGTCCTGTTCCAGATTAAGCGAAAAAAAAAATGGCTTTCATTAAATGAAAGGCTCTCTCTGGAAAAGCAGAGATTTTTAATTCAAACTTGAAAGAAAGGACTATGCTGGTGTGGAGATACCTTGATTTTTGTATAAATTAATTAGTTTTTTTTTATTATGAATCCGTTCCAACTGATGCAATCATATGGGACCCTAATTCCGCCACAAAAAAAAAAAAAAAAAAAAAAAAAAATGTATATATATATATATATATATACGTATATATATATATATTTATATATATATATATATATATATACGTATATATATATATACATATATATATACATATATATATATATATATATATATATATACATATATATATATATACATATATATATATATATATATGTATATATATACACATATATATATATATATATATACATATATATATATATATACATATATGTATATATATATACATATATATATATACATATATACATATATATATATACATATATATATATATATATATATATATATATATATATATACATATATATATATATATATATATATATATATATATGTCTTAATTGGATTATCAGGAGAATAGTGCTTGATACCGTGGTATTGCGCACTACCACGGTATCAAGCACTATTCTCTGGATAATCCAATCAAGGAGATGATTGAGGGAACCCCTCATGAAACAGTTCTGTAGAGATGAAGTAGTCTTGGGATTTTTCCCATACATACATACATATATATATATATATATATATATATATATATATATATATATATATATATATATATATATATATATATATATATATATATATATATATATATATATATATAAAATATATATATATATATATATATATATATAATAAATATAGAATATACCATAGTAAGTATGTTATACAAAACCCTAAAATCAGTGAAATAAATCGTAAATCAAAACAGAAAACAATGATTTGCAAATCCTTGACAACCTATATTCAATTGAATAGACTGCAAAGACAAGATGTTTGATGTTCGAACTGAGAATCTTATTTTTTATTTGAAAATAATCATTAACTTCGAATTTATTGGCAGTGACACATTGCAAAAAAAATTGGCATAGTGGCATTTTTACCACTGTGTTACATGGCCTTTCCTTTTAACAACACTCAGTAAACGTTTAGGAACTGAGGAGACCAATTTTCAATTTTTTTCAGTTGGAATTCTTTCCCATTCTTCCTTGATGTACAGCTTAAGTTGTCTCTGTTGTGGTATTTCAGGCTTCATAATGCGCCAAACATTTTCAATGGGAGACAGGTCTGGACTACAGGCAGGCCAGTCTAGTACCCACACTATTTTACAATGAAGCCCCGCTGTTGTAACACATGCAGAATGTGACTTGGCACTGTGTTACTGAAATAAGCAGGGGCGTCCATTAAGAGGATGTTGCTTGGATGGCAACATATGTTGCTAAAAAACCTGTATGTATCTTTCAGCATTAATGGTGCCTTCACAAATGTGTAAGTTACCCATGCCTTCGGCACTAATACACCCCCATATCATCACAGATGCTGGCTTTTAAACTTTGCGCCGATAACAGTCTGGTTAGTTATTTTCCTCCACAGTTTCCAAAAACAAATTGAAATGTGGACTTGTTAGACCACAGAACACTTTTTCACTTTGCATCAGTCCATCTTAGATAAGCTCGAGCATGGCAAAGCCGGCGGCGTATCTGGTTGTTGTTGATAAATGGCTTTTGCTTTGCATAGTAGAGTTTTAACTACCACTTATAGATGTAGCGATGAAGTAAAGTTATTGACAGCGTTTTTTTTAAGTGTCCCTGAGCCCATGTGGTTATATCCTTTACACACTGATGTCGCTTTTTGATGCAGTACCGCCTGAGGGATCGAAGGTCACGGCTATTGCCGCTTATGCAGTGGTTTCTCCAGATTCTCTGAACCTTTTGATGATATTACGGACTGTAGATAGGGAAATCTCTAATCGTTGAGAAATGTTGTTTTTAAACTGTTGGACTATTTGCTCACGCGTTTGTTCACAAAGTGGTGACCCTCGCCCCATCCTTGTTTGTGAACAACTGAACATTTCATGGAAGCTGCTTTTATACCCAATCATGGCACACGCCTGTTCCCAATTAGCCTGTTCACCTGTGGGATGTTCGAAATAAGTGTTTGATGAGCATTCCTCAACTTCCTCAGTTTTTTTGCCACTTGTGCCAGCTTTTTTGGAACATGTTGCCGGCCTAAAATTCCAAATGAGCTAATATTTGCAAAAAATAAAGTTAAATAAATACATAAAATTCAATTGATTGTAGGTTGAAAAGGATTTGCAAATCCTTGTATTCTGTTTTTATTTACCGTTTACACTACATGCCATCATCAATGGTTTTGAGTTTTGTAATATTAAAATACATAATATCTAAAAAAAAAAAAGGTTCAAGATGGCAGCACGGTGGAAGAGAGGTTAGTGCGTCTGCCTGACAATACGAAGGTCCTGGGTTTGATCCTGCGCTCGGGATCTTTCTATGTGGAGTTTGCATGTTCTCCCCGTGACTGCATGGGTTCTCTACGGGTACTCCGGCTTCCTCCACCTCCAAAGACATGCACCTGGGGATAGGTTGATTGGCAACACTAAATTGGCCCTGGTGTGTGAATGTGAGTGTGAATGTTGTCTGTCTATCTGTGTTGGCCCTGCGATGAAGTGGCGACTTGTCCAAGGTGTACGCCGCCTTCTGCCCGAATGCAGTTGAGATAGCCTCTGCGACCGCTGAAGCCGCACATTGTTTGGCCT
This sequence comes from Nerophis ophidion, assembly GCF_033978795.1. Classification (NCBI taxonomy): domain Eukaryota; kingdom Metazoa; phylum Chordata; class Actinopteri; order Syngnathiformes; family Syngnathidae; genus Nerophis; species Nerophis ophidion. Next base: position 18,706,766 of record NC_084614.1, on the reverse strand, counting down.
GTCGGTACCTGTCCGCTGCTTACGGAGTCCTATGAGTCAAAACAACCTGATAGGACTCTTTCTTCAGTTTGACGGCATCCCTCACCGGGTTCTAGGATTACCGCTACGACAGGCACCAACCACCTTGCGGCAACAGCTCCAATCGGCCGCCTCGACATTAGGGGTACGGAAGCTTACTCGTGACATGTTCAAAGTTCTTCCAGAGGCGGGATTTTTTTTTTCTAGTGCTTCACTCTGACTTTCCTCATCCAGAAATCTATTATCCTCGCTCAAGTTAATGGGGAAATCGTCGCTTTCTCGGTTTGAATCGCTATTGCTGCTGGTGGCTATGATTATAAACAATGTGAGGCGCCCTACAACCCGTGACGTCACGTGCACATCGTCTGCTACTTCCGGTACATTCAAGGCTTTTTTATGAGCGACCAAAAGTTGCGAACTTTATCGTCGATGTTCTCGACTAAATCCTTTCAGCAAAAAAAATGGCAATATCGCGAAATGATCAAGTATGACACATAGAATGGACCTGCTATCCCCGTTTAAATAAGAAAATCTCATCTCAGTAGGCCTTTAAATGCACTCAAACAACCAATGCTAATTAAATGAAAGGACAAACCGACTGTTATCTGGTAGATTCCATTAACTGATTCTCTGGATTCTTAGCAAGAGCTTCATTAGGATTCCTCATTGACTTCTTATCAATAATAGCAGCAATACTGAAATGTAAGAATAGGAACGAAACACTTGAACGGTTTATTTGAAGGAATGCATGCATACTATTTCTATTACACACCGAATTATATTCTTCGTCAGAGCCAGCGGTGATTGACTTCAAGTCCTGTAATTAGACGAGGAACCACAACACAGCCACGCACTAAAATAGAAATCCTCTTTGACTTGAACTCGTCACTCGTTTTGCGCCAGCTTTTTCAGAGGGGTGTAATTTTCCATTCAAGCGGTATCGTGCTGAGGGTGACAGGTTCAGCTTAAATGTGACGGCACCTTCCCAGATAAGGAGTGTGCTGGAGGTGAAACGGAGAACGGGAACGAGCTTTCATGGCCTCGCTCAACAACTTTCAATCTTGGAGATGTACATTTTCGATTTGTTATTTGGGGTTTTGTCGCGCGTGGTCAGAGCTGGGCGGACTCCTTACAGATAATTTCAGCACTGGCACGTGGGAAGAAGAACCGTCGCCAAAATGATTCATATTTTTTCTTTATTATGGTAAGAATCCATCCATCCATCTATTTACTACCGCTTATTCCCTTTGGGGTCGCGGGGGGCGCTGGCGCCTATCTCAGCTACAATCGGGCGGAAGGCGGTGTACACGCTGGACAAGTCGCCACTTCATCGCAGATGGTAAGAATCACAGAAGGATATTCTCAACTTACATAGTACATAACATCAAATAAATATGGAAATGTGTGTACTGTACACACTTATCATTTTTTGTTACCGTTTTATGATAGAGTTGAAAGATAAGCAGCATCACACATTTTCCGGACGATAAGGCGCATCTAAAATCCTTTAATTTTTGCAAAAATCGACAGTGCACCTTATAACCCGGTGCGCCTACTTCTGGTTGTGCTTGCCGACCTCGAAGCAATTTTATTTGGTACGTGTTGTAATGATAAGTGTGACCAGTAGATGGCAGTCACACATTGGAGATACGTGTCGACTGCAATATGACTCGGTGCGCCTAATGTACGGAACAATTCTGGTTGTACTTACCGACCTCGAAGCAATTTTATTTGGTACGTGTTGTAATGAAAAGTGTGACCAGTAGATGGCAGTCACACATAAGAGATACGTATATACTGCAATACGACCGGGTGCGCCTAATGTACGGAACGGTTCTGGTTGTGCTTACAGACCCCGAAGCAATTTTATTTGCTACGTGTTGTAATGATAAGTGTGACCAGTAAATGGCAGTCACACATAAGAGATACATGTCGACTGCAATATGACCTAGTGCGCCTAATGTACAGAACGATTCTGGTTGTGCTTACCGACCTCGAAGCAATTTAATTTGGTACATATTGTAATGATAAGCATGACCAGTACATGGCAGTCACACATAAGAGATACATGTCGACTGCAAAATGGCCCGGTGCGCCTAATGTACGGAACTATTCCGGTTGTGCTTACCGACCCCGAAACAATTTTATTTGGTACGTGTTGTAATGATAAGTGTGACCAGTAGATGGCAGTCACACATAAGAGATACGTGTCGTCTGCAATATGACTCGGTGCGCCTAATGTACGGAACGATTATGGTTGTGCTTACCGACCTCAAAGCAATTTTATTTGGTACGTGTTGTAATGATAAGTGTGACCAGTAGATGGCAGTCACACATAAGAGATATGTGTAGACTACAATATGACGCCGGTAAACAACACCAAAACTTTAAATGTTGCATTGAAAATAAAGAGCATTACACACGGCGCTCATAAATCTGTCTAAATGTTTTAGTACGACTTTGAAGCTGCACCACTTGATGGATCGTCGGCATTGCGGCTACCGTAGTCAGGGACACAAGTATTACTATGGTGTGTGTATAAGGACCGCACTTATTATCTGGCGTCTTGTTTCACAATATTATGCAAAAGCAACTTTTCGCATCTTCTGGTACCTGCTGATGTGTATTTGAGATCTGCATAAGTCCTGAACATTTGCTTACATCCGCTACTATAGTCCGTGTCGAGGCCGTAGTCGATAAACTTCGTCTTTTTCCTCTAACTTCTAGTTTTGTGGCATTCATCCTCCGCTGTTGCCATTTCTAATATAAAGTAGCGTAAAGTTCTATCTTATATCTCGCTGTGGAAGTGCTAAAACATACCGGTGTACTGAGTTTACATTATTCACCCAAGGAACTTTAGTTATTAGAGAGTTCCGGTCGGACATTTTTCCCTATACTGCAATAAAAGGTGTACACCTACTACTGTAAAATATATCAAGGTTTCCTTCGTGGTGAATTATCCCTTCAGAATGCTTGCTAAAATATGAAGATTGTATTCATTTTCTTGGGATACAAGTATACATACCAATTCTCCTCCTATTGGATTGTCGTTAGTAAATATTAATCGCCCCCCCCCCCCCCCCCCCCCCACAGTGACTATAAATAGTCTCACTTGTCTATAAAACTGTTATGACTTTACCTCTCCATAACAATGTAAGCTGATTAACATGAAATATTTGAGAAGGACCGCCATAAACACATCAAGACTCCATCAGTGTCGTGACGTACCATATCATGACATTCCATAACATAAACACAACATACCACAACATAAACATAACAAACATCCATTCATCCACTTCCTACTGCTTGTCCCTAACATAACATAACATAATATTACATAACATAACATAACATAACATAACATAACATAACATAACAGCAAATCAACCTCCATCCATCCATTTTCTACCACTTGTCCCCAACATAACATAACATAACATATGATAACAGCAAATCGACCTCCATCCAATATTCAATCCACCATTTTCTACCGCTTGTCCCTGACAAAACATGACATAGCAGCAAATCAACCTCCATCCAACATTCCATTCATCCATTTTCAACCGCTTGTCCCTAACATAACATAACATAACATAACATAACATAACATAACATAACATAACATAACATAACATAACATAACAGCAAATGAACCTCCATCCAACATTCCATTCATCCATTTTCAACCGCTTGTCCCTAACATAACATAACATAACATAACATAACATAACATAACAGCAAATGAACCTCCATCCAACATTCCATTCATCCATTTTCAACCGCTTGTCCCTAACATAACATAACATAACATAACATAACATAACATAACATAACATAACATAACATAACAGCAAATGAACCTCCATCCAACATTCCATTCATCCATTTTCAACCGCTTGTCCCTAACATAACATAACATAACATAACATAACATAACATAACATAACATAACATAACATAACATAACATAACATAACATAACATAACATAACAGCAAATCAACCTCCATTCATTTTCTACCGCTTGTCCCAAACATAACATAACATAACCTAACATAACATAACATAACATTTCATAACAGCAAATCCACCTCCATCCATTTTCTACCGCTTGTCCCAAACATAACTATCATAACATAACATATGATAACAGCAAATCGACCTCCATCCAATATTCCTTCCATCCATTTTTCTACCGCTTTTCCCTAACATAACATAACATAACATAACATAACATAACATAACATAACATAACATAACATAACATAACATAACATAACATAACATAACATAACATAACAGCAAATCAACATCCATCCAATATTCCATCCATTTCCTACCGCTTGTCCCTAACTTAACATCACATAACATAACATAACATAACATAACATAACATAACATAACAGCAAATCAACCTCCATCCATTTCTACCGCTTGTCCCAAACATAACATAACATAACATAACATAACATAACATAACATAACATAACATAACATAACATAACATAACATAACATAACATAACAAAACATAACATAACAGCAAATCGACCTCCATCCAATATTCCTTCCATCCATTTTTCAACCGCTTTTCCCTAACATAACATAACATAACATAACATAACATAACATAACATAACATAACATAACATAACATAACATAACAGCAAATCAAATCCAATATTCCATCCATTTCCTACCGCTTGTCCCTAACTTAACATTACATAACATAACAAAACATAACATAACAGCAAATCTACCTCCATCCAATATTCCATCCATTTCCTACCGCTTGTCCCTAATTTAACATGACATAACATAACATACAGTAACAGCAAATCAACCTCCATCTAATATTCTAACCGTCCATTTTCTACCGCTTGTCCCTAAAATAACATAACATAACATAACATAACATAACGTAACGTAACATAACAGCTAATCAACCTCCATCCAATATTCCATTTGTCCATTTTCTACCCCTTGTCCCTAACATAACATAACATAACATAACATAACATAACATAACATAACATAACATAACATAACATAACATAACATAACATAACATAACATAACATAACATAACATAACATAACATAGCATAACATAACATAACATAACATAACATAACATAACATAACATAACATAACATAACATAACATAACATAACATAAAATGAAACATAACATAACAGCAAATCAACCTCCATCCAAGATTGAAATACACAACTTTGCAGGAGATGCTGGCCGACTATTAAAACTCACAGGAGGCTAGTAATAAAAAATGCTGATTTGAATTTGTGAGAGTGACGTTAAAGGTTTGCCCGCAGGAGACGAGCGGCCGCCCCAGAGAAAGCAAAACTCAATAATGTCGCTATTATCCTTTAAGCTGATTATGAGCGCCGAGTCTAATCCGACAGCAAGGCCGACTGTTGGTTTGAGGGCGATACAGGTGGGAGTTCAAGCTCTAAACCTTTCCCGGCTCCTTTGATTAAACGAAGGCGAGCCTTCTGTCTGCACGCCACTTCTCCACGTCCGCTCGCCTTTGATGACGACATCTGTGGCACGGGGCTGGTTGGCAAAAACGTGCCGTTTGATCAGCCCGGAGTGGAAACGACAGTCTGAAGTCCCGCACTTGTCGCTGTGCCTTTCAGCCTCCGGTTGTGTCGAAAGTCTGTCCTGCTGGGAGGCGCCGCGGGAGAGTCCGACGTCACGGAGAATCAAAGGGGCGCCGGTTAATTGAAGACGTCTATTGATTTACAGTCATCACATCCCAGAAGGTTAATGTGGGTGAGGTCAGAGATCAGCTTGTTAGGTTTACGTGCATTCTCATGGCTCAATTCTAGCCCTGTCTTGACACTTTTACTGCTTATTTTGATACCACAGAGCAATTTAACTATTGATTTGACTGAGGTCAAAATGTCTGAGCTGCTTCTTCTGAAACACGGCTCAATTTTCACCCCATTTTAATAGCAACAATGACGATGGAGTTTCTTAAAGGGGAACATGATCACAATTTCAGAAGGGTTAAATAAAACCAATAAAAATCAGTTCCCAGTGGTTTAGTGGTGAAGTATTTTACGACACTTTGACTTGTTATTTCAATTTTGTGAAACCTGTTGATTCTAAACAAGCAGATCCAAGAGGGTTAAGGTACCGGACTTCAATGGCTATGAAGTCTTGCTTGACACTTGGTCTTACTCTTTCAATGCCAATGTGGGAGATCTATTGCTTTTAAAAAAGCAGATCCAAAATGATCAAAGTAGTAGAAGTCCAAATAGTAGCTTGTCTTAACGTAATGGAAGTCTTTCTTGACGCGTTGACTTGTAAATTCGATGTCAGTAAACCGACTGATTTTAAAGAAGCAGATACAAGAGGATCAAGATACTTTGTATGACACAAGTTAAGTCTTTCTTAAAGAAGCAGATACAAGAGGATCATGTCAGAGTTCAAATTAGCAGCTTCAAGTAGCTTTGTATGACACAACTGAAGTCTTTCTGAACTCATTTACTTGCTATTTCAATTGAGAATGATTGATTGATTCTAAAGAAGCAGATCAAAGAGGGTCAAGATACAAGGATCAATGATCAAGGTAAGATCCAAGACATAATTGAAGTATTTTACGACACTTTGACTTGTTACTTCAATTTTGGTAAACCTGTTCATTCTAAACAAACAGATCCAAGAGGGTTAAGGTACCAGACTTAAATGGCTGAAACATTAGTTAAAAGTGGCTCGTCATGAACTAATTGAAGTCTTGCTTGACACTTAGTCTTACTCTTTCAATGCCAATGTGGGAAACTATTGCTTTTAAAAAAGCAGATCCAAGATGATGAAGGTACTAGAAGTCAAAATAGTAACTTGTCTTAACATAATGGAAGTCTTTCTTGACACGTTGACTTGTAAATTCGATGTCAGTAAACCTACTGATTTTAAAGAAGCAGATACAAGAGGGTCAAGGTACCAAATGTCAGAGTTCAAATTAGTAGCTTCAAGTAGCTATGTATGACACAACTGAAGACTTTCTGAACTCATTTACTTGCTATTTCAATTGAGAAACCCATTGATTCTAAAGAAGCAGATCAAAGACGGTCAAGATTAAAGGATCAATGATCAAGGTAAGATCCAAGACATAACTGAAGTCTTTTTCGACACTTTGAGTTATTTCAATTCTTGGGAAACCTGTTAATTCTGAACAAGCAGATCCAAGAGGGTTAAGGTACCAGACTTCAATGGCTAAAGTTTCAAGTAAATCGTCATGACACAATTGAGGTCTTGTTTGACACCTGACACAATGTTGTTTTAACTTTAAAAAAACTGATAAAAGACTTTCAAGGATTAGAAGTTGAAGTAGTATGTTTTAAGAACTGTGGCTTGTCATTACACAATTAAAGTATTTTGGTTTATTTTTTTAAAGTCGGAAAACTATTGATCAAGGTACCAGAGTTCAGAGACTAGGTTCAAGTAGCTTGTTGTGCCATTATTGAAGTCTTGCTAGACACTTTATCTTACACTTTCAATGCCAATGTGGGAAATCTATTGCTTTTTAAAATTGCAGATCGAAGAAGATCAAGGTACTTGAAGCCAAAATAGTAGGATTAAGTAGCTTGTCTTAACATAATTTATTTTAAAAAAGTGGAACCAAGATGATCAAGAAGAAGCTACCTTGTTATGAGGGTTTCAACTGATTTCAAGTCAACAGATAGCGGCAGCAGACACCATCTTTCACAGGGTCCATATTAGGGGGAACTGTTTCCATTGGGGGGGAACAAGAGACCGACCCAATTTCAAACAAGGACGCCAAGACAAGGTGGAAGGTCGTCACCCTCGGAAACACATGACTTAAGGGATAATGACAACCGTATGGATTTTTATTTTTGGTATCCACTTCAAGATGATTGAAGTAGTTTTTGTCAAAGGTCATGACAGCAGGTCTTACCTTAAACCCCACTTAATCCATGTCCATCCAAAAAAATCTACCGCTGGTAATATCATGAATTGATTAACGTGGACCCCGACTTAAAAAAAGTTGAAGAACTTATTCGGGTGTTACCATTTAGTGGTCAATTGTACGGAATATGTAATGTACTGTGCAATTTACTAATACAAGTTTCAATCAATCAAATCAATCAATCAATCCACTCCCTCGTGCTTCCTGTCTCTGCCCCTGTCTTTGCACACCTTCACAATTTGTCTTGTTTTTAACCCCTTCTCAACCCTGGACGTACATTGAAAATACACGCAACCCTAACTCAAAATGCCGGACTTTTGAGGCATTTAAGAAACTCCGCCCGGACAGCCCCGCAAAAGAGGACATGTCGTATGGTCAGTCTAATATACTCTGATGATTAACTTGTGTGATGACTGTATTATGCTGATAGTATATCTTCGTACCAGGAATTGATTAATGTGGACCCCGACTTAAACAAGTTGACGAACTTATTCGGGTGTTACCATTTAGTGGTCAATTGTACGGAATATGTACTGTACTGTGCAATCTACTAATACAAGTTTCAATCAATCAATCAATCAATCAATCAATCAATCAATCAATCAATCAATCCACTCCCTCGTGCTGCCTGTCTTTACACACCTTCACAATTTGTTTTGTTTTTAACCCCTTCTCAACCCTGGACGTACATTGAAAATACACGCAACTCTAACTCAAAATGCCGGAATTTTGAGGCATTTAAGAAACTCCGCCCGGACAGCCCCGCAAAAGAGGACATGTCGTATGGTCAGTCTAATATACTCTGATGATTAACTTGTGTGATGACTGTATTATGCTGATAGTATATATTCATACCATGAATTGATTAACGTGGACCCCGACTTAAACAAGTTAAAGAACTTATTCGGGTGTTACCATTTAGTGGTCAATTGTACGGAATATGTACTGTACTGTGCAATCTACTAATAAAAGATTCAATCAATCAATCACTCAATCAAAATACCACTGATGAAACAAATCCGTGCGTGCGTTATATTTTGTTTCCCGTATGTCCTTGAATTGCTGCAGGGCATATAGTATGCGCCTGCCTTGAATTACCGCCTGGTCAAACTCGTGACGTCACGAGCGACACTTCCCCTGTCATCATTTTCAAAATGGAGGAGGCTGATTTCAATACCGGTAATTTGAAATCGCATAAAGGGAAGAAGATTAAGAGCTATTCAGTGGGATTTAAGGTCCAAGCTTACATCACACTCAATTTTTTACTGCATACCTTTGGTAAGTGCCGGCGTGAGAAGAGGTTTTAAAATAATTGGCACATGCTTACTTTTAGCGCATGCCTTTGGTAAGCGCAGGAGTGAGAAGAGGTTTTAAATTAATTAGCGCCCCGGCGGCAATTCCCAAAAATACGGTAGTCTATGAATGAATTGATTAGGAGTTTCCAGTGAGATGAATGAGTTTTCCGAGAGCAGCCCGAATTAGCAACTCCACTTAGGGTGTCGGAGTCCTCCCACTCCCATACCACTCATTTGCATATTTACAGGACCGCTGTCACTTTACCCCTAAAAATAACATCCAGTTCATGTTAATAATGCAGGAAAATGCACTTATATAATGATAGGAGGGAGAAAGCACCTGGGTTGGAAGCGATGAAGGTAATCAGTACTTTGTGTGCACTTTGGTGCATTTTGCTTCATGTTCACACTGATGTTTAAAAAATTTAAAAACATATGCATGAAATGTGTAGTTTTTGTGACATAATCACATGTAACTCAAACACGGTGGTGCCTTGGTTTTTATGCGCTCCACTTTTACACACACACCATACACCAGTGTTTTTCAGCCTTTTTTCTGAGCCAAGGTTCATTTTTTTCAGCGTAAAAAATCCCGAGGCACACCACCAGCAGAAAAACCTTTAAAAATTAAAGCTCTAAGCAGCGATGGACGAGACTGACTTTTGCGGGTGTTTCCAGACTCAACCCATTCAACATATATTTACCGGCACCTTACCTACCTTCCCTGCATCCTGGGGTCACACTGGTGCTTTTTTCTTTCACCCATACATGCTGGTGCTTCCTGACATCCCCCAAACAACATATCTTTACCTGCACATTTCCTACATTCTCTGTATCCTGGAGTCAAACCGGTGCCTCCTTCTTTCATCCAGTCAACGTAGCTTTACCTGCACAGTACCTAACTTCTCTGCATTGTGTGGTCACGCTGGTGCTTCCTGCTTTTAAGCGGCCATCTCGAGACAGCAGCAGCGCAGCATCATCAGCGCAGCAGTTCTTTGAAGGCTCGTAAAATCAAAACCAGAGCAGTTAGAAAAACTCTTTGCGGAACTTTTAATCAGAAAGGTTCAATCTCTTTCCCGTGCGAGTATGAAGCAGACACAACAAACGCGCTCAGAGGAGATAATGTTTGAAAAAAGGTGACGGGTTTTTACAAAACTTTTGTTTTGAAGGGGTGATTGCCAACTTCCTGTTGATTTTTGCTGAAGGATGTTAATAAATGAAATGTAGGTCTAAGTGAGACCTACACAGACGTTTTTGTTTCATGTCTGCACGACATTCGTACTGTAAGTTACAAGCAGTTGTGTCTGTGTTTTCTTCCGAAGAGCAGTTTTGTCAATGTTGAGTTTTGGGTTGTTGTTTTTTCATTAAATCCCAATTTTTACCTGTCCTGATGTGTGTGTCGAGTTTGGTGAGTTTTGAAGAGTTTTAAGGGGGTCAAATTACAGCTCATAGAGGCAAAAATGAATTTTTTTAGGAAACTTTTGTTTTGAAGGGGTTTTTGCCAACTTCCTGTTGATTTTTGCTGAAGGAATTCAGTGTATGAAATCTAGGTCTAAGTCAAACCTACATAGAGGTTTTTGTTTCATGTCTCTACGACATTCTTAATGGAAGTGACAAGCAGTTTTGTTGGTGTTTTTTCCTAGTGGGCGCTAGAGAGCAATTTTGAGTTTTGGGTTTTGGTTTTTGATTAGATCTCAATTTTTGCCAGTCCTGATGTGGGTGTAAAATTTGGTGAGTTTTGAAGCATGTTAAGGGGGTCAAATTACAGCTCAAAGAGGCGGCGGTATAATAATAATAATAAAACCTTAGAACTACAATAGGGTCCTGTGTCCCAAAGGGACATTCGGTCCCTAAAAAATGAAACTCAGCTGCCTATATTGACAGTAAAAAGGCATTCTTGCAATTGTTGGAAATTAGTGATGTCCAATAATATCAGACTGCCAATTTTATCGGCCGATACATGCTTTGAAAGGTGATATCGGAAATTATCGGTATCGGTTTCAAAATGATCTGTATCAGTTTCAAAAAGTAAGATTTATGACTTTTTAAAATGCCGCTGTGTACACCATCGTAGCGGAAAGTACAGAGCAGTGCCTTTGCGTGCCGACCCAGTCACATAATATCTACGGCTTTTCACACACACACAAGTGAATGCAAGGCATACTTGGTCAACAGCCATACAGGTCACACGGAGGGTGGCCGTATAAATAACTTTAACACTTACAAATATGCGCCACACTGTGAACCCACACCAAACAAAAATGCCAAACACATTTCTGGAGAACATCCGCACCGTAACACAGCATAAATACAACAGAACAAATATCCAGAATCCCTTGCAGCACTAACTCTTCACTACAATATACACCCCCCGCTAGCCCTTACCCCCACCTCAACCCCGCAAGGATGAAAGATTTGTGGCTGAGGAAAGTGAGAGTGAAGGACAAGGGAGAAAAAAAGAAGAAAAAAAAACTAGACGGCAGAGCGATTCAGATGTTATTAGACAAATTTACTAAGATAATTCGAAAAAATCCCGTATCTGCTTATGGTGGTACTAGTGTTTTAGCGTTTTAGTGAAAGTCGGAGGGGTGTGGCCACAGGTATGGTGACCGCCAGTGTCTCTGAGGGAAGCCACGTTTCTCGACGAGGCGAAGCGAAGGCAGCCATTGGGGCCGGGCTGAGAATTCCCCCCCCCCACCCCCCCCCCCCCCCCCCCCCCACCCCCTGCTTCACGGTGGGGGCGGCCGGTCGAAGGAGGCAAGAGAGTCCGCAGCTGCCTCTTTGACAGGTGCACGAGGAACGACGCAAGCTCTCCGATCATGTCTACGGTAAGAGGCGACTTATTACCACCATTATCTCACGGGAACCTGCCGGTTGACATGTGGTAGGGAACCATGTTCGCTTTGACCGCTCTGTTCCATAGTAAAGCTTCACCTTCATCTTTCGGGAATGCAAACAAGGAAACACTGGCTGTGTTTGTGTTGCTAAAGGCGGCCGCAATACACCGCTTCCCATCTACGTCTTTCTTCTTTGACGTCTCCATTATTAATTGAACAAATTTCAAAAGATTCAGCAACACAGATGTATAGAATACTGTGTAATTATGCGACTAAAGCAGACGATATAGCTGGGATCGGGGCAGGAACAAAATGTCTGCTACATCCGCGTCATCATACCGCGACGTTTTCAATAGTATACTTTGCGCGAAATTTAAAATTGCAATTTTGTAAACTAAAAAGGCCAAATTGGCATGTGTTGCAATGTTAATATTTCATCATTGATGTAAAAACTATCGGACTGCGTGGTCGGTAGTAGTGGGTTTCAATAGGCCTTTAATGTTTTTGAGACGTTTTTGAGCCGGTTGACATGTGGTAGGGAACCATGTTGGCTTGACCACTCTGTTCCATAGTAATGCTTCACCGTCATCTTTCGGGAATGCAAACAAGGAAACACAGGCTGTGTTTGTGTTGCTAAAGGCGGCCGCAATACACCTCTTCTCACCTACGTCTTTCTTCTTTGACGTCTCCATTATTAATTGAACAAATTCCAAAAGATTCAGCAACACAGATGTCCGGAATACTGTGTAATTATGCGATTAAAGCAGACGATATAGCTGGGATCGGGGCTAGAACAAAATGTCCGCTACATCCGTGTCATCATAAGAGTATACTTCGCGCGAAATTTAAAATTGCAATTTAGTAAACTAAAAAGGCCGTATTGGCATGTGTTGCAATGTTAATATTTCATCATTGATATATAAACTATCAGACTGCGTGGTCGATAGTAGTGGGTTTCAGTAGGCCTTTAACGTTTTTGAGATGCATGTTATATATATATATATATATATATATATATATATATATATATATATATATATATATATATATATATATATATAATATTTTTTAACCTAACGCGGCCCCAAATTCAAAAAGTTTGGGGACCCCTGCTCAAGACAGCCATGACATCATGTCCTTTACAAGTGAATGTCAACTTTTTATCGCGTGTGTTGCATTTAAAAGGAAAAAGTCCGATCTTTACCACAAGCATCTTTAAAGTTGTGCGGCTCGAGCGTTCCTAATTTTTTTTTTTCTCCATTTACACACTGTCGGAAGGCAGCCCCTTTCTCCTTTTTACTTTTTTTTCCCCCCTCTGCTTTTGAACATATCCAAATGAAAATGGAGCTGGAATCCTGTGTGATTAATAGGTTTTCCCTTTCAGCCCCTCAACGCAATATAAAAAGCTGGAAATGAGAAAGCGCCTGTGGACGTGTGATATGTGCTCACCGCACTGCTGCTGATTGCGGAATTAGTGCAGACAGCAATTATTCACAAGCGGGGAGCGTGCACGAGCCGGTTGCAGCTACCAGAGATGGTAGAGCAGCCGGAAATTTTACTCAAGTAAAAGTATGGTTACAGTGCACAGATCTGGGGTCAGCAACCCGTGGCTCTTGAGCCACATACGGCTCTTTAGCGGCGCCCTGGTGGCCCTCTGGAGCTTTTTCAGAAATGTATGGAAATGAAAAAAAAAAATGGGGTGAAAAATGTTTTTTTTGTTTTATTATGGTTTCTGTAGGACAAACAGTACACAAATCTTCCTAATTGTTGGAAAGCCCACTGTTTAATATGTCTGTGCCTGGTGAGCAACCCTAATTTCAGCGGCCCTTGAACTCACCGTTGTGTGGACTGTGAGTCAACGGTTTGTTTACATGTACAACTTTCCCAGACGTTGTCACAGAAAAACATATTTTATGCCGCTCCTTCCTTGTCTCATTTTGTCCACCAAACGTTTTATACTGTGCGTGAATGAATTGTGTGGAGTGCAAATCAATCAATCAATGTTTATTTATATAGCTATAAATCACAAATGTCTCAAAGGTTTGTACAAACCACTACGACTACGACATCCTTGGAAGAACCCACATAAGGGCAAGCAAAACTCACACCCAGCGGGATGCCAGTGACAATGATGACTATGAGAACCTTGGAAAGGACCTCAAATGTGGGCAACCCCCCCTCCCCCTCTAGGGGACCGAAAGCAATGGATGTCGAGCGGGTCTAACGTGATACTGTGAAAGTTCAATCCATAGTGGCTCCAACACAGCCGCGAAAGTTCAGTTCAAAGCGGATCCAAGACAGCAGCGAGAGTCCCGTCCGCAGGAAACCATGCCAAACGGAGTCGGATCAGCGTCTTAGAGATGTCCCCAACCGATACACAGGCGAGTGGTCCACCCTGGGTCCCGACTCTGGACATCCATGGCCATCGGACCGGAGAAAAAGAAAAGAAGCGGCAGATCAACTGGTCTAAAAAGGAGGTCTATTTAAAGGCTAGAGTATACAAATGAGTTTTAAAGTGAGACTTAAATGATTCTACTGAGGTAGCATCTCGAACTGATACCGGGAGGGCATTCCAGAGTACTGGAGCCCGAACGGAAAACGCTCTATAGCCCGCAGACTTTTTTAGGGCTTTAGGAATCACCTATAAGCCGGAGTCTTTTTAACGCAGATAGGATGGAGCTAGACCGTGTAGTATTTTATACGTAAGTAGTAAAACCTTAAAGTCACATCTTGTAATCAGGAATATTTGGTCACTGCATGACTGCATGCTAACATGCTATTTTGGTATGTACATATTGCGTGATGTTGGCCTCGTTTGTAGGTATATTTGAGCTCATCAAATTCCTGTACTTATGTCCTCTGTGTATTTGCTTTATTTTTGTTTCGGGACACATTATCTGCATGTACTATTGGCTACATTTTTTGTGCGCCAGGTTGTTCCAGACCACAGCAAACGTTACCCAGCTTCCAAAAATTGTAATAAATTAATTAGAAGAAGACGGCCTGCCGTTTCCTTTAACTTGGACACACACATCTATACCTTTGGCCATTGGAAGACAGTCATTCTCAGGAAGTATCTCACCCGCTGAGAAATTTTACTTATGTCGTAAAAATGTGTAGAAATAAATATTGTATTTCAACATTTCTGTCAACATAGTCCTTTTGATAGTAGGCTAATATAGCTAAGTAGCCACTCATTGTCATGTATTGCCATTTCTATAACACTTATACAAGTCTTTTAATTTTTTTGCGGCTCCAGACCGATTACTTTGATGTATTTGTGGTCCAATTTGGCTCTTTCAACATTTTGGGTTGCCGACCCCTGGCATAGATAAACCTCTCCATTTAAGTAACGTGACTAAAGTGCCGCTAGAGTGGAAAAACAGGTTGACTTTATATGCTTATTTGTGTTACATCGTATCCCTGTGATGAGGTGACGACTTGTCCAAGGTGCACACCACCTTCCGCCCGATTGGAGCTGAAATAGGCACCGGTGCCGCCCGCGACCCTAAAGGGAATAAGCGGTAGAAAATTGATGCATGGATGTATCCAATAAACCAGGGGGGTGTCAAAGTCGAGGCCCCCGGGCCAGATCCGACCCACCATCAGTGTTGGCTTAAGGAACTTTCAAAACGAGGTCCCAGGGACCCCAATCAAGCTAATCAATCAATGTTTATTTTTATAGCCCTAAATCACGAGTGTCTCAAAGGGCTGCACAAGCCACGACAAAATCCTCAGCTCGGATCCCACATCAGGGCAAGGAAAAACTCATCCCAGTGGGATGACAATGAGAAACTTTGGAGAGGACCCTGTCCACGGACCTCCGAGCCTGCCTTGCCCTTTCTGGACTTCTGCACCGCTCTCAACACACACCTTCAACACCACCTGGTAATTCTCCTCACATAATCCCTACACATAGTCACACCTTATACATTTGGTTTATTTTTATTATTTCAATAAATACGCGAGCTAACGACGTCCCTGCCGCTAGGCCGTCTCCTTCTTCCCAAAAATGAGCGGTCATCAAACTTCACCAAGACGTCACTTGATTGACTTTCACGGTCTGGCTGGCTGCTGCCAGATCATTATTAAGAAAAAACGACCGACAGGAAGGCGAGAAGACACTTTTTACCTGCCGTCATAACTCTCTAGGCCGACTGCACAGTTCCGGTCTTCACAATAAAAGCGCTGCTTCATCCTGCCTGCGCTAACAAAATAAAAGTCCCTGAAAGCTGGCGTGCAAAAGCCAGTGTATTTCTTGTAAAGTGGATAAATGAGTAACCGCTTTCATGTGTTATTGGACAGAAGAGAGGACTTTTTTTTTCTCCTCCATTTGAAAATGCGGACGTTAACAGCACTACTGACTAATCCCAATTAATGCAAGTCAAAAGAATCAGGTAATACATCAACTTATAGTCTTGTCTTTGTGAAAGAAAGGAATCTATGTGTTAAACATGCTTGTATTATCATTAAACACCTTTAACTTGTTAACAAAAATATCTGTAGGATTTCTGTTGCTAAATATGCAACACTGTCCATTTGTATGAATGTGAACAACAAGGGAAGCACTTGAATTGAAAACAAAACACCACAAATTCCTCCCTGCTGCTTAATTTTGACCAATAAATAGCATTCATATCTACATTTTGTCACCTTTTTATATAAAACAATACAACTGGCGATGCATGCTCATTGTTGGACGGCAACATATTCTGACAGGAGTACTATAGCTTTTACATTAAGCCAAACTAAAAATGTACTTGTGGAGGGGGGGGCGTGGCCTGCGGGCCTGCCGCGGAACGGAGCGTGCCATGAACCGGCCTCGAAGACAGCGACAGGTGAGTGGACGGCCCGGGTGGGCCTCGTTATCTAATCACCTGTCGCCTTTATTAGCAGCAGCCGGAGCGAGACACGTGGTTGGAGTTGGAGGTGCTGATGAGCGGACGCAAGGGAAAAGACATTTTGCTGCACAGTAAAAGGCTGTCGAGATTGATGAAAATAAAACAGTGTTATACCCTAAATCCCTGGCTACAGCTTTTACATTAAGTAAAACTAAACATTTACTTGTGGGAAGAGGGCGTGGCCTGCGGGCCTGCCACAGAACAAGGCGTGCCAGGACCGGACTCAAACACAGCAACAGGTGAGAGGACAGCCCATGTGGGCCTCGTTATCTAATCACCTGTCCCCTTTTTTAGCAGCAGCCGGAGCGATACATGTCGTTGGAGTTGGAGGTGCTGATGAGCGGACGCAAGGGAAAAGACATTTTGCTGGACAGCTAAAGGCTGTCGAGATTGATGAAAATTAAAGTGTTATACCCTGAATTCCGGGCTACAGCTTTTACATTAAGCAAAACTAAAAATGTACCTGTGGAGGGGGGGCGTGGCCTGTGGGCCTGCAGCAGAACGGGGCGTGCTAGGACCGGTCTCGAAGACAGCGACAGGTGAGTGGACGGCCCAGGTGGGCCTCGTTATCTAATCACCTGTCGCCTTTATTAGCAGCACCTGGGACGAGACACGTGGTTGGAGTTGGAGATGCTGATGAGCGGACGCAAGGGAAAATTAATTTTGCTGGAAAGCAGAAAGCTGTCGAGATTGATGAAAACAAAACAGTGTTATACCATGAATTCCGGGCTACAGCTTTTACATTAAGCAAAACTAAAAAAATGTACTTGTGTAGGGGGGGGCGTGGCCTGCGGGCCTGCTGCGGAATAGGGTGTGCGAGGACGCGCCTCGAAGACAGCGACAAGTGAGTAGACGACCCCAGGAGGGCCTCGTTATCGAATCACCTCTCGCCTTTATTAGCAGCAGCCGGGCGAGACACGGGAAAAGACATTTTGCTGGAAAGCAGAAGGCTGTCGAGATGGATGCAATAAAACTGAAGAACCCACCAGAAGGCAACCTCTTTATTTATCCACAAGGGCAATTGTTCTAAATGGATGTAATTATTGATTGTATATAATTGATAATAATTGATCTAATAAATAAAAATTGTATATGTATATATATATATATACATATATGCAAATGTATATCTTACAGATAACTTTTAAAATTCTCCATTTTCATTTTCAAAATCTCATTAGATGTCTCCAACTTTCTTCCAGTAAGTGCTGCTGGTCAGGAATAAAAAGCAAAGCCACTCTTAGACTCAAAGAGTCCATTTCTTAAAACCAAAAATTGAGGAGCTGCTATTAAACGCCTGTAGCGGCGAAGCATTAGAGGGAGTAATGATTGTGTCAGTGATTATGGCAGCAAAAGGCCTATTTATTATGATTAGCGCGTGTAAAGCAGTCAACTGTTATTCTTTGTCGCCTCTTAATATATGTTTTCATTAATTTGCTTCCACGCTTGTACAGCTTGAGCTGCCCGAGGCGCCGAACACGTTGCGGCGGAAAAGCGCTTCTTAAGGCTCGGCGTGACACAATATAACGTCTGTCTCATTGTGAGCGCGGAACAAAGGGTGACCGCGTATTTGGAAATGAGCGTGAACTTTAAAAAAAACAAAAAAACAAAACAAAAACAAGGCTTTGTGGGCAGTACTAAACCCACAACCAGTGAAGTTGTCCCCTTGTGTTCAACCCATATTCAGTTGAATGCACTATAAAGACAAGATATTTGATGTTCAAACTCATAAACTTTTTTTTTTTTTTGCAAATAATAATTAACTTAGACTTTCTTGGCTGCAACACGTGCCAAAGTAGTTGGGAAAGGGCATGTTCACCACTGTGTTACATCACCTTTTCTTTTAACAACACTCAATTAATGTTTGGGAACTGAGGAAACTAATTTTTGAAGCTTTGAAAGTAGAATTCTTTCCCTTTCTTGTTTTATGTAGAGCATGGGCGTCAAACTCTGGCCCGCGGGCCAAATTTGGCGCGCCGTGTAATTTCATTTGGCCCTTGAGGCAATATCAAATTAACATTAGAGCTGGCCCGCCGGTGTTATACAGCGGTGCCGCTGTAACACCGCGTTCACCGACTTCCCGGGAGACTCTCGAATTTCAGTGCTCCACCCGAAAATCTCCCGGTGCAACCATTCTCCCGAATTCCACCCGGACAACAATATTGGGGGTGTGCCTTAAAGGCACTGTCTTTAGCGTCCTCTACAACCTGTCATCAAGTCTGTTTTCCCTGAAGTGAAGTGAATTATATTTAGCGCTTTTCTCTAGTGACTCAAAAGCGCTTTACATAGTGAAACCCAATATCAAATTACATTTAAACCAGTGTGGTTGGACTGGGAGCAGGTGGGTAAAGTGTATTGCCCAAGGACACAACGGCAGGGACTAGGATGGCGGAAGCGGGAATCGAACCTGCAACCCTCAAGTTGCCTGGCGCGGCCGCTCTACCAACTGAGCTATGCCGCCTCACAAACAGCGTGACGACCCAGTCACGTAATATATATGTGGCTTCTACACACATGTAAGTAAATGCAAGGCATACTTGATCAACAGCCATACAGGTCACACTGAGGGTGGCCATATAAACAACTTTAACACGGTTACAAATATGCGCCACACTGTGAACCCACACCAAACAAAAATAACAAACACATTTTGGGAGAACATCCGCACTGTAACACAACATAAACACGACAGAACAAATACCCAGAACCCCTTGCAGCACTAACTCTTCCGGACCGCTACAATATACACCCCCCCACCCCCCCACCACCAACAAACCCGCCCGCCCACCTGAGCTCCGACATTAACTGAGCAGCAAAAAGGCCTGAATGGTTGATTTATTCATTATTTTATTTTCAAATGTATTAGCCTGTGGAAAAAGGTTATGTTGATATTTACCTCGGACGGCTGCAAATACAAAAGAGGCATTCATTTTTTATTTAAATTTTAATTGATATGCCGTTTGATATTTTTTAATTATTTTTGTTATTATTTGAAACTCAATTTTGCTTGTCACTATAAAGTTATATAAGCCTTGCTTGTTCAATATTCAATGAAAAACTTGTTTGGGTCCCTATTAAAAGGTTAATTTGTTCAACCTCGGCCCGCGTCTTTGTTCAGTTTTAAATTGTGGCCCACTCTGTATTTGAGTTTGACACCCCTGATGTAGAGCTTCAGTCGTTCAACGCTTCATAATGTGCCACACATTTTCGATGGGAGACAGGTCTGAACTGCAGGCGGGCCAGGAAAGTACCCGCACTCTTTTTTTAATGAAGCCACGCTGTTGTAACATGTGCAGAATGTGGCTTGGCATTGTCTTGCTGAAATAAGCGGGGGCGTCCATGAAAAAGACGGCGCTTAGATGGCAATATATGTTGTTCCAAAACCTGTATGTACCTTTCAGCATTAATGGTACCATCACAGATGTGTAAGTTACCCATGCCTTGGGCACTAATACACCCCCATACCATCACAGATGCAAGCTTTTGAACTTTGCATCGATAACTGTCTGGATGGTTCGCTTCCCCTTTGGTATGGATGACACAATGTCGAATATTTCCAAAAACAATTTTAAATGTGGACTCGTCAGACCACAAAACACTTTTACACTTTGTATCAGTCCATCTTAGATGATCTCGGACCCAGAGAAGCCGGCGGCGTTTCTGGATGTTGTTGATAAATGGCTTTCGCTTTGCATAGTAGCGCTTTAACTTGCATTTACAGATGTAGCGACGAACTGTATTTAGTGACAATGGTTTTCTGAAGTGTTCCTGAGCCCATGTGGTGATATCCTTTAGAGATTGATGTTGATTTTTGGTACAGTGCCGTCTGAGGGATCGAAGGTCACGGTCATTCAATGTTGGTTTACGGCCATGCCGCTTACGTGGAGTGATTGCTTGCTTTGGAACTTTGCGCCTTAAACAATCCGTGTGGTTCTTTTCCTATTTGGTCCGGAGGACACAACATTCATATTTTCCCCCCAAAAAATTGAAATGTGGGCTAGTCGGACCACTTTTCCACTTAGACGAGCTTGGGCCCAGCTTCTGGGTGTTGTTGATAAATGGATATCTTTTTGCAGAGTACAGTTTTAACTTGCACTTACAGATGTAGCGACAAACTGTAGTTACTCACAGTGGTTTTCTGAAGTGTTCCTGAGCCCATGTGGTGATATCCTTTACACACTGAGGTATTAAGGTCACGGGCATTGCAGATTCCCTCATATTCTCTGAACCTTTTGATTATATTACAGGTGAAATCCCCTAAATTCCTTGCAGTGGTACGTTGGGAAATGTTGTTCTTAAACTGTTGGACAATTTTCTCACACGTTTGTGAACGACTGAGCATTTCACGGAAGCTGCTTTTCTACCCAATCATGGCACCCACCTGTTCCCAATTAGCCTGTTCACCTGTGGGATGTTCCAAATAAGTGTTTGATGAGCATTCCTCAACTTTTCAGTCTTTTTTGCCACTTGTGCCAGCTTTTTTGAAACACGTTGCGGGCCTAAAATTCCAAACGAGCTATGATTTGCAAAACATAACAAAGTTAACCAGTTCGAACGTTAAGTATCTTGTCTTTGCAGTCTATTCAATTGAATAAAGGTTGAAAAGGGTTCGCAAAAACATTTTTATTTTGTTTTTATTTACCATTTACACAACGTGCCAACTTCACTGGTTTTCCGCCACACACACACACACACACACACACACACACACACACACACACACACACACACACACACACACACACACACACACACGCACACACAATTAGTGTAGTATTGCATGGATTTGGTTGAAACTAACTTTTTAAACCACATAAAAAAACTTACATTTTTCATGTGACTTTTTGAAGATTGGATTAACATTTCTCGAACATATATGGATAAACAAGCTTGAATTTGTTTTTTGTTTATGAAAAAAACTGATTTATTATTTTTATGTATTTTTTTTACAAGAAAGTGCCAATAAATTTGAAGAATATTAATTCAAATATTAACATAACCTGTCATTATTTACTTAAATATATTTATAAATAAGTCAAGTTTTCCATTAGTGTACAGTAGAAATTAGCTGATACTATATCATCTGTAATGTATCATTATGATACAAATATTAGTGCATCTACTGGGATTTCGCCACCTGTGATGTTTGTTTTCTAACTTTCTAACGGTCTTTGAATGCACCACAGTTATGTGCTATGAAATGCAAAAGTGAAACCTCTACATAACTTTCTCATATGCTGCCACAAATACATTTATAATATTTTTAGATTTCGTCCGTTACAGGGTTGTTGAAACGTTTTCCTTTGATACATTTTGCACATTAAAGTAAATAATAACATCCATGCGGATAATCACAATAATATTGCATTTAAGTGTAAAAAAAAAATCAGATTTATCACGATTCTTATTTGTAACGATTCTTAATAGATTACAAAAAATCTAATTATTATTATTTTTCTAATAATTAAAAAAATATATATTTTTTTTTAATCTGTCCTGTCTAGCCACTCAGGAAAATCATATTATTGATGTGGAAGATCATATCTGCTGTACAGATTTACTTTAGAAAAGAGAAGTGTTGGATACTTCTCCTGTTGCCTTAGGTATATTTATTTGAGTTTATTAAATGTTTGGGTAGAATTTTAGGAGACAAAAACCAGTGTTGTTTTAGGTAATATAGGAATTGATTAGAGCTGTTTTATCCATTTTATAAAAGAATGTAGTTAATCATAGAACTGGCATACGTAGTTATTAAAAAATTACAGATTTTGAATCGAGAATTGCTTTGAATCGAGAATCAATTCTGAATCGGCTTGTTACCCCCAAGAATCGAACAGACTCTGTCATGATCAACTACTTGGATCATGTCATATTCTGTTTTTGTTCTGTCTTTTCACATCCTGTTTAGTATTTGTCTTCCTTAGTTCCTGGTGGCACTTCGTGTTTGTTTCCATTGCCATAGTCACGTATTAGTGTCACCTGCATCTTGTTTTTCACGCGCACCCGCTCTGTGATTATCTCCTTTATTTAAGCCTGCCCTTTTTGTTCATTCAGTCTCGCAGTTTAGTTTGTATTCAATGCAACAGGTGACGTCGCTGACTCCCGCTTGTGGTAAAAAACTTTTTGTGCTTGTTGGCTCCCACGCTATTCCGTTGCTTGTCCCTAGCTCACATGCTAGCGCTTTTTGTTCTTTCTAGCTCCCATGTTAGTTCTGTTTGTTTTTCCTTTAGTGCCTTGTGCAAGTGTTTTTGTTCTTAGTTTGTTCTTTAGTATAAATAAATAATTTTTTACCTTCACGCTGTGTCCAGTCCGCCTGCACAATTGAGAGAACGCACCCGCATCACCACAATGCCAGCTAAGCGTCACAGACTCAAATTGATTCATAGCCTTATAAATTACATACACTGTATTGCCAAAAGTATTTGGCTACCTGGCTTGACTCACATATGAACTTGAAGAGCCATCCCATTCCTAACCCATAGGGTTCAATATGTCGGTCCACCTTTTGCAGCTACTACAGCTTCAACTCTTCTGGGAAGGCTGTCCACAAGGTTGCGGAGTGTGTTTATAGGAACTTTCTACCATTCTTCCAAAAGCGCATTGGTAATGTTGGTCGAGAAGGCCTGGCTCTCAGTCTCCGTTCTATTTCATCCCAAAGGTGTTCTATCGGGTTCAGGTCAGGACTCTGCACAGGCCAGTCAAGTTCATCCACACCAAACTCTGTCATCCACGTCTTTATGGACCTTGCTTTGAGCACTGGTGCACAGTCATGTTGGAAGAGGAAGGGGCCCGCTCCAAACTTTTCCCACAAGGTTGGGAGTATGGAATTGTCCAAAACGTTTTGGTGCCCCGGAGCATTCAAAGTTCCTTTCACTGGATCTAAGGCGCCTAGCTCAACTCCTGAAAAACAACCCCACACCATAATTCCTCCTCCACCAAATTTCACACTCTGCACAATGCAGTCCGAAATATAGCGTTCTCCTGGCAACCTCCAAACCCAGATCTGTAGTAACTGACTTTGCAGAAAGTCGGTGACCTCTTTGCACTACACGCTTCAGCATCCGCTGACCCATCTCTGTCAGTGTACTTGGCCTACCACTTCGTGGCTGAGTTGCTGTTGTTCCCAAACTCTTCAATTTTCTCACAATGAAGCTGACAGTTGACTGTATTATATATAATATACAATATTTAGGGAGGGAGGAAATTTCACGACTGGATTTGTTGCACAGGTGGCATCCTATGACAGTTCCACGCGGCCCATTTTTTCACAAATGTTTGTACAAACAGTATCCATAACTAAGTGCTTGATTTTATACACTTGTGACCTGGCCAAGTGATTAGGACACCTGATACTCAACATTTGGATGGGTAGCCAAATAGTTTTGCCAATAAAGTGTATTTACGCAGATTATTTACACAGTTTATTTTGCTGTGTTTTGTTGCTTCTACAAAGGCTTAGTGGTCACATACGTGGACAGCACCTTTTAGCTCTGAATTGGGGTCTTATGGCCACTTATGTGGACATTTATACTGCCATCTGGTGGTGTCAGAAGAGCATATCATACAATGGAATTTGGAAAAAAAAAAGTGTACAAATAATAATTAGCATGTCATTTCACATGAAGTACACGTTTGTGCACATATGGACTAAGTACATCATATCAAAAGATGTTTCTTAGTTTTTATTCTAATTCGGGTCCAATAAGCCCAAATATCAAAGAGAAATTAAAAAAAAGCATGTAGACAAACAGCTTGGGCCTTAAGAAGTTAATTCTAACAATAATATTTCGATTTGTTTAGCAAGCATTGTGGTGTTTTTTTTTTTTTTTAAATGTAATTGAAATTTTTGAATGAACCGAAGCCACGCAAGGGAGTTTATACTGCTAGTTGTACTCGTAATTAATTATGATTCATTCAAAATAAAAAGTGTGATTAACCTGATTTGGAAAATGTATCCTTTTGACAGCATGACTAATAATTCAATGCTGATTTTAATTTTCACGGTTTGCCTGGGGCTGATAAAGAACAAGCTGCCGGATGAAATTGGTTATTATTTTTTTTAAAATACGCTCCCCAGTGGAGGCAAGTGCACCTGGCAACGCGTGAAAGGCTTGGCCAGGTGCTTTAAAGCTTTGACTGCCAATTATAGCATGAGAGCAGGCCGGGGCTGTGCCTCCAGTGGACTGGCTCAGAGGCCTGGCTGACCATTAGCCAAGATTTTCCTTCAAACAAAGTGGACAGCAGCAAGAACATTGTCAGAGAGTGACATCTTGCATTTTCTACCAGGGAAAGTGTGGGCTGTATTCTCCCCCCCGAGATTCACTGATGCTCAAGGCCAGACTATACAGTCTGGTGAAAACATACAAATAAAAGACCCATAGAATGAATGGACTTTTCTTTTTTTTTTTTTAACATAGTCAGCAAATCTTTAGCTCTGAGACAGCCGTGACATTGTTCTTTACAAGTGTATGTCAACTTTTGACCACGACTGTGTATGTATATACATATGCATACATACATATATATACATACATACATACATACATACATATATATATATATATATATACATATATATATATATATATATATACATATCAATCAATCAATCAATCAATCAATGTTTACTTATATAGCCCTAAATCACTAGTGTCTCAAAGGGCTGCACAAACCACCACGACATCCTCGGTAGGCCCACATAAGGGCAAGGAAAACTCACACCCAGTGGGACGTCGGTGACAATGATGACTATGAGAACCTTAGAGAGGAGGAAAGCAATGGATGTCGAGCGGGTCTAACATGATACTGTGAAAGTTCAATCCACAATGGATCCAACACAGTCGCGAGAGTCCAGTCCCGTTCACAGCGGAGCCAGCAGGAAACCATCCCAAGCGGAGGCGGATCAGCATCGCAGAGATGTCCCCAGCCGATACACAGGCAAGCAGTACATGGCCACCTGATCGGACCGGACCCCCTCCACAAGGGAGAGTGGGACATAGAAGAAAAAGAAAAGAAACGGCAGATCAACTGGTCTAAAAAGGGAGTCTATTTAAAGGCTAGAGTATACAAATGAGTTTTAAGGTGAGACTTAAATGCTTCTACTGAGGTGGCATCTCGAACTGTTACCGGGAGGGCATTCCAGAGTACTGGAGCCCGAACGGAAAACGCTCTATAGCCCGCAGACTTTTTTTGGGCTTTGGGAATCACTAACAAGCCGGAGTCCTTTGAACGCAGATTTCTTGCCGGGACATATGGTACAATACAATCGGCAAGATAGGATGGAGCTAGACCGTGTAGTATTTTATACGTAAGTAGTAAAACCTTAAAGTCACATCTTAAGTGCACAGGAAGCCAGTGCAGGTGAGGCAATCCACAATCCAATCTAAAGAATTGCATAAAGTCATCAGCTGAGTGGGTTGAGCTACTGGAAGGGGTCCCTTGTTGGGTTAGCGATGCTACCGTACTAAACAAAAATTTAGGATCGTTTTTATTACGGTGGATGAGATTTGAGTAATATTTAGCTTTAGCTAAGGTAAGCATGCGTTTATAAGTTATTAAACCATCACTCCATGCTTGATGGTGCACCTCAAGTTTAGTCGTGCGCCATTTGCGTTCCAGCTTTCTACATAATAATTTCTGAGCTCTAGTTTCTTCTGTAAACCACGGGGTGCGCTTTTTTGGAGCCTTTTTTAACTTTAGCGGTGCTATGTTATCAATGGTTTCGCGCAGGGCGTCGTTAAAGTTGTTAGTGAGGTTATCAATACAGCCCACATATTTTGGGAATGGTGCCATTACCGAGGGCAGTAGGTCAGCAAGAGTTGTCGTTGTGGCAGCATTAATATTGCGGCTTCTATAGCAGTTATTATTATTATTAGTTTGACGAACATGCGTCTGAACCTCGAATCTTATAAGGTAATGATCGGACAATACTTTAGTATACGGGAGTATCGTAACTTTGGAAACGGTGATGCCCCTGACAAGCACTAGGTCTATCGTATTACCGTTGCGATGCGTGGGTTCATTTATTATTTGTGTGAGACCACAGCTATCAAATACAGTCTGGAGCGCTACGCACGGTGGGTCCGATGGGGTATTCATATGGATATTAAAGTCCCCCATTATGATTATATTATCGGCGTGTGTCACTAGATCAGCAACGAACTCTGAGAATTCATTGATAAAGTCCGAATAGGGCCCTGGGGGGCGGTAGATAACAGCCAGGTGTAGAGGCAGCGGTGTGACAGACCTCATAGTAAGCACCTCAAACGATTTATATTTATTATTTATGTTAGGACTAAGGTTAAAGTTTTCGTTGTATATTAGTGCGACCCCCCCACCCCTTTTAAACGGACGGGCAATATGCGCATGTGTAAAATTAGGAGGACATGCCTCATTTAGCGCAAAAAAGTCGTTTGGTTTAAGCCAGGTTTCGCTGAGACCGATGACGTTAAGATTGTTGTCTCTGATAATATCATTAACTAATAACGTTTTGGGAGACAATGATCTTATGTTTAAAAAACCTATATTATAGGTAGTGGGCTGTTTTAGGGAATTTTTGATCAAATTATCCGTAGTAGCAATATTGATAATGTTGTGTTTATTATGCCCAGTGCATTCAGTATAATTACGACCATATCTAGGAATTGATACGACAGGAATTTTCCGATTGTTTGATTGTTGCTTTGATAAACTGCACGCATCATGGTTAGCCACCTCAGTAACGGGGATTTTCCGATTGTTTGTTTGTTGCTTTGATAAACTGCACGCATCATAGTTAGCCACCTCGGTAAAACACATGTCCAACTCTGAAACACTCAAAGCAGAAAAAACTTGTTCTAATTTAACTGACTCCTTACCCAGACCAGTAGTCTCGCATTTTCCATCTAAATCCGTCTTCGGGATGGAGGGAAGTGGTGTTCTGTGGTGATTAGCCTTCTGCTTTGTTTTTAGCCCCGCTCGACATCTGCGTTTCCGATCACACCGCTGGCGTCTGCTCCGTAGACGGCCCCCGCTGCTACTAGACTCCGCTGCTTCACAGGCCGCTGGATGTAGCCGCCGACGTATTCCCATGCTAGTTAGCATGTTTAGCACGCACGCGTCTATCAGTCCAAAACGGCCCGATGTGTCCACATCCAGAAGTGTCTGGCGGTCGTACGTGATCACGGAGTGACCACGATGTGAGCCAGCCATAAAGTTTGTAGAATTGTCCGGTATTCCTGCCAAATGTTCCATCTTTAGCAGGAGCTCCGCAATGTTGTAGCCCGTCCGGGCGCCGCCATCTTGGAAAATATATATATATATACATATATATATATATACATACATACATATATATATACATACATATACATATATACACATACATATATATATGTATATATACATACATACATACATACATACATATATATATATATATATATACATACATACATATATATATATATATATATACATACATACATATATATATATATATATATATATATATATCTATATATATATATATATATATATATATCTATATATATATATACACATATATACTGTACATACATACATACATAGATACACATATATACATACATACATACATATATATATATACAAACATACATACATATACAAATATATACATATATACATAAATAAGTATATTGTAGCGTCCCGGACGACTTAGTGCTGCAAGGGGTTCTGGGTATTTGTTCTGTTGTGTTTATGTTGTGTTACGGTGCGGTAGTTCTCCCGAAATGTGTTTGTCCTTCTTGTTTGGTGTGGGTTCACAGTGTGGCGCACATTTGTAACAGAGTTACAGTTGAGATTTTTGGGAGGGGTACTGATATTCGGGAGTCTCCTGGGAAAATTGGGAGGGTTGACAAGCATGTGTAGCGACCTAGAAGAGTTAGTGCTGCAAGGGGTTCTGGGTATTTTTTCTGTTGTGTTTATGTTGTGTTACGGTGCGGATGTTCTCCCGAAATGTGTTTGTCATTCTTGTTTGGTGTGGGTTCACAGTGTGGCGCATATTTGTAACAGTGTTAAAGTTGAGATTTTCGGGAGGGGTACTGAAATTCGGGAGACTCCCAGGAAAATCAGGAGGGTTGGCAAGTATATGTAGCGTCCTGGAAGAGTTAGTGCTGCAAAGGGTTATGGGTATCTGTTCTGTTGTGTTTACGTTGTGTTACGGTGCGGATATTCTCCTGAAATGTGTTTGTCATTCTTGTTGAGTATGGGTTCACAGTGTGGTGCATATTTGTAACAGTGTTAAAGTTGTTTATACGGCCACCCTCAGTGTGACCTATATGGCTGTTGACCGAGTATGCAGTGCATTCACTTGTATGTGCGTGAAAAGCCGTAGATGTTATGTGACTTTGCCAGTATGCCGTTTGTATGGAGGAAAAGCGGACATGACGGGTTGTAGAGGACGCAAAAAGCTGTGCCTTTAAGACACGCCCCCGATATTGTTGTCTGGGATGGAAATCAGGAGGAATTTGGCAGAATGGTTGCACTGGGAGATTTTTGGGAGGGACACTGAAATTTGAGTCTTGCAGGGTTGGCAAGTATGTGTAGCGTCCCGGAAGTGTTGGTGCTGCAAAGGGTTCTGGGTATTTGTTCTGTTGTGTTACGGTGTGGATGTTCTCCCAAAATCTGTTTGTCATTCTTGTTTGGTGTGGGTTCACAGTATGGTGCATATTTGTAACATTGTTAAAGTTGAGATTTTCAGGAGGGGTACTGAAATTTGGGAGACACCCGGGAAAATCGGGTGGGTTGGCAAGCATGTGTAGCGACCTAGAAGAGTTAGTGCTGCAAGGGATGTTTGTCATTCTTGTTTGGTGTGGGTTCGCAGTGTGGCGCACATTTGTAACAGTGTTAAAGTTGAGATTTCCGGGAGGGGTACTGAAATTCGGGAGACTTCTGGGAAAATCGGAAGGGTTGGCAATTATGTGTAGCGTCCTGGAAGTGTTAGTGCTGCAAGGGATTCTGGGTATTTGTTCTGTTGTGTTTATGTTCTGTTACGGTGCGGATTTTCTCCCAAAATGTGTTTGTCATTATTGTTTGGTGTGGCTTCACAGTGTGGCGCATATTTGTAACAGTGTTAAAGTTGAGATTTTCGGGAGGGGTACTGATATTCGGGAGTCTCCTGGGGAAATCGGGAGGGTTGGCAAGTATGGGTGTGAAAGCGGTTTTCGGATGCATTTTTAATTGCAATTAAAAATATGTATACTTGTGTTCTTTTCTTGGATTGTGATTGAATAGGCAAAATTCCAAAATATGTGAAGCGACCCGTTATTCAACATAATTCAAATCCCCGCTAGCGGCAGGTGGGTATGAAGGCACCGGTCCACAATGTTAGTGAACAAAAACATGTCTCAGTTATGATGCAGTGCAGTCGTGTACCACTGCAAACAACCACCATAATAAACATTAGAACTGCAGCAGGGGGTGATAGACGACTGCAGCACTGCCATCCCAATTTGCTCAAAGCGTTTGTCTGAACGGAAATCTGCCAATGAGCACAGAGCCAAAATTGCGGCAGGGCTCCGGAGTGCACTTCTATCAGCAGGGCGACCGTTCCCACAGCAAATCATCATGTGGGAACCATTGGGGAGAAAATCTGGGGGACGCACATTTAGCCTGTATTGCGTCCTCTCTGCATGTGCACTATGGAGCCTAAGCTGTCTGCTCTTGCATGAAAATAGGGAGTTTGGGGGGATGCTGAGGTGTTTCCTGGAACACAGCCAGGACAGTTAAGTGGAAACAGAGGGCGAATCAAAAAAAAAAAGCCAGGGAGAAGTCCGGTGGGAATAAGGTAAAGGTTCGGACGACTGGAGAAAAAAGTATCGGGTTTATGTAAACACGTAGGCCTTTAAGGATGAGCATAGAATTTGCTTCCCATAAAATAAAGTTGTCTAAATACTTCCCCCACATTGCTCTCAGGGCTACCCAATAGGCGTGTCCCGAGCCGATAAGGATATCCTATTACAAACCCTGTTTCCATATGAGTTGGGAAATTGTGTTAGATGTGAATATAAACGGAATACAATGATTTGCAAATCCTTTTCAACCCATATTCAGTTGAATATGCTACAAAGACAACATATTTGATGTTCACACTCATAAACTAAATTTTTTTTTGCAAATAATAATTAACTTAGAATTTCATGGCTGCAACACGTGTCAAAGTAGTTGGGAAAGGGCATGTTCACCACTGTGTTACATCACCTTTTCTTTTAACAACACTCAATTAACGTTTGGGAACTGAGGAAACTAATTGTTGAAGCTTTGAAAATGGAATTCTTTCCCATTCTTGTTTTATGTAGAGCTTCAGTCATTCAACAGTCCGGGGTCTCCGCTGTCGTATTTTACGCTTCATAATGCGCCACACATTTTTGATGGGAGACAGGTCTGGACTGCAGGCGGGCCAGGAAAGTACCTGCACTCATTTTTTACGAAGCCACACTGTTGTAACACTTGTCTTGCTGAAATAAGCAGGGGCGTCCATGATAACGTTGCTTGGATGACAACATATGTTGCTCCAAAACCTGTATGGACCATTCAGCATTAATGGTGCCTTCATAGATGTGTAAGTTACCCATGCCTTGGGCACTAATGCACCCCCATACCATCACAGATGCTGGCTTTTGAACTTTGTGCCTATAACAATCCAAATGTTTTTTTCCTCTTTGTTCTGGAGGACACCACGTTCTCGGTTTCCAATTATAATTTGAAATGTGGACTCGTCAGACCACAGAACACTTTTCCACTTTGCATCAGTCCATCTTAGGTGAGCTCGGGCCCAGCCAAGCCGGCGGCGTTTCAGGGTATTGTTGATAAATGGGTTTTGCTTTGCATAGTAGAGTTTTAACTTGCACTTACAGATGTAGCGACCAACTGTAGTTACTGACAGTGGTTTTATGAGCCCATGTGGTGATATCCTTTACATAATGTCGGTTTTTGATGCAGTACCGCCTGAGGGTTCAAAAGTCCGTAATATCATCGCTTACATGCAGTGATTTCTACAGATTCTCTGAACTTTTTGATGATTTTACGGACCGTAGATAGTAAAATCCCTAAATTCCTTGCAATAGCTCGTTGAGAAATGTTCTAAAACTGTTCGACAATTTGCTTACAAATTGGTGACCCCTCGCCCCATCCTTGTTTGGGAATTACTTAGCATTTCATGGAAGCTGCTTTTAAACCCAATCATGGCACCCACCTGTTCCCAATTAGCCTGCACACCTGTGGGATGTTCCACATAAGTGTTTGATGAGCATTCCTCAACTTTATCAGTATTTATTGCCACCTTTCCCAACTTCTTTGTCACATGTTGCTGGCATCAAATTCTAAAGTTAATGATTATTTGCAACAAAAAAAATGTTTATCAGTTTGAAAATCAAATATGTTGTCTTTGTAGCATATTCAACTAAATATGGGTTGAAAATTATTTGTAAATCATTGTATTCCGTTTATATTTACATTTAACACTCTTATGGAAATGGGGTTTGTAGATATACTTTTCTCCTGGTCCATTTCTTCCATAAGTCATAAAAAATGTTTAATATGAAAAAAAGGCATGTCGTGACAGTTTTCAGCCATGTATAATCAGCATCCATCATTTTATAATTTTACAGCTGCTTGATGACCTAACGGGGCTGATTAAAACAAATTAAATTGATGCGTTGTGGTGTCTGCAGGCGTTTTTGTTTTTTTAATGACACTGAATGTTTCATTTAAATGCAATATGCAATATCTTGCATCTGGAAACATTCCAGGATCCAACTCGCTGTTTGGTGCCAGCATCTCCCAGAGCACATTTTCAGCACTCTAAAAAAAAAAAGTGAGGTTTCCTTGTAGATGCACTGCAGGACTGCTTCTAAAGTTCCCTTAAAAAGTGGTACATGTCGTTTGCTAGTCCCAAAACACGTCAAAACGCCACAGGTAGGAGCATAACATGCGCTAAATGATTGTCTCCATGGTCAAAGCTGCGTGGAACATGCATAAACCTTAGGTAATTAAAGGCCTACTGAAATTAGATTTTTCTATTTAAACGGGGATAGCAGGTCCATTCTATGTGTCATGCTTGATCTTTTCGCGATATTGCCATATTTTTGCTGAAAGGATTTAGTCGAGAACATCCACGATAAAGTTCGCAACTTTTGGTGCTGACAAAAAAGCCTCGCCTTAACCGGAAGTCGCAGACGATGACGTCACAAGGGTGAGGGTTCCTGATGTCCTCACATCATTTTTAATGGGAGCCACCAGCAGCAAGAGCTATTCGGACTGAGAAAACGACAATTTCCCCATTAATTTGAGCGAGGATGAAAGATTCGTGGATGATATTGATAGCGAAGGACTAGGAAAAAATTAAAATAATTAAATAAAATAAAAAACGACGGCAGTGGGAGCGTTTCAGATGTAATTGGACACATTTACTAGGATAATTCTGGAAGACCCCTCATCTGCTTATTGTTTTAATAGTGTTTTAGTGAGATTGTAAAGACATACCTTGAGGTCGGATGGCTGCGGTGAACATGCAGTGTCTCAGAGAGAAGCCCAGGAGCCAAGCTCACAGCTGCCTTTTAAACAGCTACTGCAGGACGACGCATAATCCAATGATGTCTCCGGTAAGATATATATATATCACAATTTTCCCATCCAAAAACATGCTGGTTGACGTAGAGAAACATGTTCGCTTGACCGCTCTGTGTCATTCCGCCACATTGTCAACAGGATACTTTGCAGGAAATTTAAAATTGCAATTTAGTCAACTAAAAAGGCCGTATTGGCATGTGTTGCAATGTTAATATTTCATCATTGATATATAAACTATCAGATTGCGTGGTCGGTAGTAGTGGGTTTTAGTAGGTCTTTAAGGCGGTCTGCACACAACAAGGCCACTAAAAGTACACACAATTTTATAGTTTGCACACCTGGTATTTGGATCTTAGTAGACCAGCCCTTGTGTCCCTCATTGAATAGTATTGCAGTCTAACACATACAAACAAGTATCAAATAAGGACGCTTGCACAGTACTTACACATACAAAGGCAGAAGCGTATTAGAAAGTATCCAGTAACAAACGTGTCAGCATTCAGCATTCATGATGTTGTGCAATACGAAACATATCTTTATTGCATTGTACGTTTTTCTGTTAAAATAAATCAAATATTAATATATATTTTTTTTAGTTCCCTTCATTTTGAAAAGTATCAAAGTACACACCTGCGGCACAAATAATTCATGTGAGCGTGCAAAGCGCGCAAGCAAAAACATTTTTAGCAATTATTTATCATAAAAAATACATAAATAGTGCTTTAAACTGTGAAATCATATCAGATGATGTTGTATGGATCTTTGATTAACCACCTGAAATTAACTAATGCTTTTGACCTACTTGTGCACTTTTTTACTCCAGACTTCTAAACTGCTACTGGTAAAAGCAAAAAGGAAGAGCAATGAATCTTTTTGAAATATATATTGCAGTAATCATCTGCAAATTTAACATCTACAATTTAATTTCCATTTATGGCAATGTGGCTAATCCTATTTCAGATACACAAAACTAGAAAATATACACAAAACAATAAAGCCACAGTAGTAGAATAAATGAACAACTTTTGTGTGTCTGTTCAGGGAATCATTTTCTGAGAAGTAAACTGTAACGTCTCGTTTTCATTTTTGCAAAGTGGTCAATCACTCTGGACAGACATGGAAATATTACAGTAACTGTTATACAGTTGACTAGTGGTTCCCAACTGCTGGGTCGTGACATAAAAGTGGCTCGTGTGTTATTTTCAGTGAGTCGCAGTCAGATGTATGCATGAAAAAAAAAAAAGTTTAGGGAGAAAAAAATCAAATTGTGGCAACAAAACCAGATATTTTTAGCCATTTTTCTAGTGAGTATTTTAACAAAAGGCAAACCGACTAACAAGTTGGAGGAGGACTCAGGACAGACATGGAAATATCCATCCATTGATTTTCTAAATTTTTAAAAAATCTAAATGGGGCAACAAAACCCGATATTTTCAGCAATCTTTCTGAAAACAAATACAGAAATGTTACTATTTTTTATGGAAACAAAACCAGATGCTTTAGCTGTAGCCATTTTTCTGGTGACAAAACAAGTATATTTTAGTCAAAGTCACACCGATTAACAAGACAAGTCTACTGTGCTATTTTTCTGTGAAATAAACTTGAATGATTTAAAAATTTGGCTTTCGACTTGATATGGAAAAATGTTTTTCTTCCTGAAGATAAACCATTTGAGAAGCACTCAACTCACACACGCTTACTCCAAATCATTATTGATGCAGAACCAGCAGACAATAACCAACATTATGTTTCATGTTGATTGGAAATTCCCCCGACAGCTCGTACAGCAAATAAATATGTTTGTCTTGATACAAGGAAGAACGTTAGCTAACTTAGCATCAACTTAAGACAATGATGTTGCCTAGCTAGCTAGGACTTCACTTACATCTCTCATTCCTTGCTGCTTCTTCCCTGCTGCGGGCGAATAACTTTCTTAAATCCATCTAGGAGTTACAGTTTGAGTCAAATTAAAATCAAAATAATGTAATTAACAAATTGTTGTTGGTTAACGTTACCTGCCTCACGCAGTGATTCTCATCCTCTCTCTCTCTCTCTCAACTGAAGTCACGATCCACACGTGAATAAATTACCATATTAATTAGCCATGTGCTCATTGTTACGTGGAGTGAATACAGTAGCAGTCGATTACCATACTAAGTAGTAAGTGCGCTGTTGTCTATGTTATGTAAACTTAAAACTCTGAAGCGTTTTTTTTTATTGGTGAAATTTTTACTGGGGCACTGCAGATCAAAACTGGGGCACGTGCCCCAGTGAAATCTGTCTGGCGACGCCCCTGGTTGGCCCTGTGATGAGGTGGCGACTTGTCCAGGGTGTACGTCGCCTTTCGACCGCTTGTAGCTGAGATAGGTGCCAGCGCCCCCCGCGACCCCAAAGGGAATAAGCGGTAAAAAATGGATGGATGGATGAAACAGACACACATGTACTGCCTTTGCTGCACAAAGAAAATGCACAGAACAGCCTTGGAAGGCTTTACACTAAACATGCTGCAGACACATGTGGGCTACAACTGGGGGGGGGGGGAATGGAAAAAAAACTTTTGACCTCATGTGGAAAGCCCACGCTTTAAGACATGTGTGATAAACCGCAGTCCTTCTCTAGTCAGGGGAGAAACTTTTCCCAAACTTAGCTTTAAAAACAAACAGCCGCCTATAATTTGCATGCTTTGTTAATAAGCAGCACCTGTTCTGCCCTTCCTCGCGAAATACAGCAGTGCGGTCTCCCAAGGTCACGCCGTCCAATCTCAGATGCGATAAACGCGTGCGGGCGGGGCGGATGGGTCGGGGGGAGGGTTCGGCTCGGCGCTAATGTATTCATTAATGTATTTATACCAGTGAGGAGGGGAGCTTTTTGGGGAAAGGGAGCCGCAGACACCTTCATTAGTTAATGAGATGACATCTGCTGCGAAACGCAGGGGTGGGATCACGTCAGCGCTAATCCGCCTGGATATTTGGCTTTTGTTTTGTTTTATTTTGGTGGGGCGAGGAGAATGGACGGAAAGGTGATATAAAAAAAAACAGCTAAAAATAAACATTTTAGATCAGGGGTGTCAAACTCATTTTAATGGGTTGAGTTTTTCCTTGCCCTGATGTGGGGGTCTGAAACGAGGATGTCGTCGTGGCTTGTGCAGCCCTTTGAGACACTCGTGGTTTAGGGCTATAAAAAATAAACATTGATTGATTAAATCGGGGGGGGCACATGGAGAAAAATCCACTCCCAAGAGGGCCGGACTGGTAAAATTACGTCACGATAACTTAAAATTAAAGTAAACTTAAGATTTTTTTTTGTTTGTTTAAAAATAGAACAAAGCATAATGTTTTTGTTTTTTTACGCTTACATGTTGCGGTTAAAGGCCTACTGAAATGAGATTTTCTTATTCAAACGGGGATAGCAGGTCCATTCTATGTGTGTTAGAATAATGATGTATATATTATCACACTAACTATGTGCGCAATATAGAGGGAACAGTGTTGCACTTCATACCAAACTACACTGATGCGGAAGATAGCCTGACCAGAGCACTGGAAGGCTTTCGCACCCTCAAACGGTAACATGAAAGAGCACTCATCTATGTGGGATGGATGGTTGGATGTGTTCAGCAAATAAAAGTCCTTGGTATCATCAATTCTAGTATTTATGGCTGTATTTGCAGCAATACTGACGTTGTGTGGATGTTGTTGTATTCCCTGTCTGCGTTCACTGCTTAACCGTCTGATCACCACAGCGATTGGCCCAGCAGATGATGGAATTGTTCAGATGCACCTTCTGGCGGACGACAAAAAAGATGAATCTGATGACGAGGATACCTACCTGGACGGTGTTCTTGATCTGTTTCCAGACTATGGTGGAGAAAATGATGTTGAACTCTGAGTGTAAACATAACTTGGCCCTAGGGAAATGAACTAAAAACTGAAAAACGCAAGAAGAACTTATTTGAGATAAGAAGATTCTGGGGAAGTTATGTGATAAACAGGAGAGAAATGTTAGAATAATTATGTTTATATTATCACACTAACTTTACAATGCTTAAAGTCTGTTGCTTTAGTTCTTAGCTATTGTGCTCAAGTTAGACTTTTTTTTTCTAATCTATGCAAGGACAAAACTTCTTGTCTGAGCGGTGGCCTCAGCCACATGATGTTATCATAGTTTTGGCTCACTGGCAGCCAAGGACTTCGGAGATCTCGGCATGGATGGGATGACACCACGCAGACGAGACAAAGACTTCAAGGATCTCAACGAAGATGACAACACGCGGACGAACTCGGCGACAAGGCAAAATCACATTCCGTCACGTACTATGCGTCCTGGACCTGCTTTGCATAATATATGTGACCACTCCTTTTAGAGGCAACTTCAGTGATGTTGACAATGGAACTCTGAATAAGAAGGGGAACGCGGAAACTGGAACTTAGAGCGTAGGGCGAGACTGTGACTAAGTGTGCAGTGCCTGCGTTCTCCTCATGAGCCCTATTTAACTCTGTGTCTGCTTGGTTCCTTGCTTCTTGTCTGATTAATAGATGTCACCAGTGTTTGAACCTGACATCTTCTTGGTCCTTCACGTCTGACAATTCCAGCCGGGTGAGTAAAATCAGAAAGACCATTTGAGGAGCTGATTTTCTTTACCCCGG
The DNA here is from genome assembly GCF_033978795.1 of Nerophis ophidion. Classification (NCBI taxonomy): domain Eukaryota; kingdom Metazoa; phylum Chordata; class Actinopteri; order Syngnathiformes; family Syngnathidae; genus Nerophis; species Nerophis ophidion. The sequence continues at coordinate 18,668,524 of NC_084614.1, read as the reverse complement.
GCTGGGATCGGACGACTGACGGGAAACCGAGGACAAGAGGAAGGAATTCAGATTTCAGTGAGTACATTTTGCATTACAAAGGAAGAAGAACTAAGGGTTGCGACGCATAGAAAAGCGTATGACTAAGGGTTAACGACGCAAAAACAAACCCTGTGAATCCTAGGCTCTAAACAGGTAAAAAGGCCTAAGAATCAGAAAGACGGCAGAGTCCACAAAGAATGGAAATTCTTTAAGATTCAACATTTAAAATAAGCCAAATTAAGGACCTTGGAGTCCACGTAATAACCGACAATTAATGAAAACTCTGTAAGATTCAACATTGAAAATAAGCCAAATTAAGGACCTCGGAGTCCACGTAAAAACCGACAATTCTAAAACAGAAGAGGCCATAGAACAGGGGTAGGGAACCTATGGCTCTAGAGCCAGATGTGGCTCTTTTGATGACTGCAGCTGGCTCTCAGATTAATCTTATCTTAGATTGCTTAACACAATAAGTAATGAACAATTCCACTGGTAATCAGTGTTAAAAATAACGTTCAAAATGTAAAAAATTCTCATGCATTTTTATCCCTCCATCCATTTTCTACCGCAATGTTTTTCAACTTTTTTTGAGCCAAGGCACATTTTTTGCGTTTGAAAAAATCCGGAGGCACACCACCAGCAGAAATGTATTAAAAACGAAACTCAGTTGACAGTAAAAAGTCGTTGTCACAATTGTTGGATACGACTTTAAACCATAACCAAGCATGCATCAATATAGCTTTTGTCTCAAAGTAGATGTGCTGTCACAACCTGTCACATCACGTCGTGACTTATTTTGAGTTGTTTGCTTTTTTCCTGTGTTTGAAGTGTTTTAGTTCTTGTCTTGTGCTCCTGTTTTGGTGGCTTTTTCTCTTTTTTTGGTATTTTCCTGTAGCAGTTTCATGTCTTCCTTTGAGCGCTACTTCCGGCAACTACTTTGTTTTAGCAATCAAGAATATTTCAGTCGTTTTTATCCTTCTTTGTGGGGACATTGTCGATTGTCATGTCATGTTCGGATCTACATTGTCTTTGCTCCACAGTAAGTCTTTGCTGTCGTCCAGCATTCTGTTATTTTGTTTACTTTGTAGCCAGTTCATTTTTAGTTTTGCTCAGCATAGCCTTCCCTAAGCTTTAATGCCGTTTCTTAGGGGCACTCAACTTTTGTTTATGTTTTAAGCATTAGGCACCTTTTTTTTTTTACATGCACCCTGTCTCCCGCTGTTTACGACATCTACAAAGCAATTAGCTCTAGACAGCACCGACCATTCAACAACACCATATCATTTTCAGACTGTAATTACTGGTTTGCAAAAAAACAATTTTAACCCATAAGGTGAAATTAGATAATCTCCCACGGCACACCAGACTGTATCTCACGGCACAGTGGTTGAAAAAGACTGTTCAACCGCAACTGTTCAAGAAGTCAAGAATGGTAAGAAGTATTTTATTCATTATTAGTTAGCTTCAGAATAAAAATGTTATTAAAAACAATAACATACGTGTTCTACCCTAATGTTGGTTTTACATAAAAATGCCCACATTTAGTTGTATTCAGTGTTTAAAAAACATTATATGGCTCTCACGGAAATACATTTTAAAATATTTGGCTTCCATGGCTCTCTCAGCCAAAAGGTTTTCCGACCCCTGCCATAGAAGGACGACTGAGTCCACGGGATCCGAAAATTCAAGTAGAAGGAGTGTGAACGTGAGAGTGTGTGGGAGTGATTGCCACGAGGCTATCATTCCATATTCAAGTTGTAAGTAAACCACTATCTTACAACAAAGACAAAAGTAATCCTTAAAAGTTCGGCTCTGTAGGGGACGACGGATTACTCCGAATTCTCAAAATGGGAAAGGGGACAAGTAAACCAAAGGTTAGTCCAAAAGACGAGTTAAAATGTAAAGACTGGGAAGCAGTAGAATTTACCGAAAGCCTCAAAGTAAGTGATGTTAAAAAAGCATTTAAACAACACAGTGGACTAAATGAAAATGATGATCCACAGGGACCTTACCAACAACGATTAAAAAACGTTCTGCATGCAAACTCCAGACAAGCCACACATGAGTGGGTGAACAAACATTACATTGGATTGCCCACAGGAACATTGGATGAATACATAACTCACATGCAGAAAAAGTTACAAATAGAAAGAAGGCCAAAGCAGATACTGACACATTCTACTACAGGCAGGGAAATAGCGAAATACATTACAACCAAAATAGAGGGCGAGGTAAAGGACAGTTTAGAGGACGAGGACGACCAGGTCGAGGTAGATGGAACTTAGGTAGAGGACAACAGCAGCATGTTAGTGTTGTGGAAAAGAAGGACATTTTGCACGAGACTGTCCTGACAAAAAAGACAACAATCAAGGTTACTCAGCCTGACTAGGTCAGGAGACATCAAAATCTCCAAAGACCGCACCAAAAGACAAAGAAAATGATCAGCGGGATCATAAGGACACACAAAGTTATGAGAACTTAATTTAAAAAAAAACAGCAAGTAAACCAGAAATAATAATAAAGGACAAATAAAACACATTTCTGTGTGAAACTAAAGCATGAAGAGAATAAAACTAAGTTGAAACTACATTTCTTCAAGATCAGCAGTCTGTCCAGTACATTTACAAGGACGAGACGTGATGAAATGCGCTATGATTAGCGGTAGCATCAGATTATGAAGGAGGAAGGACTGCTAAAAGATAAAGAAAGACGCATGACATATGGTTTTGGATTGTTGTTGACCTTGTTGTATTTTATAAGACTAATTCGTTTTGAATTGATATGTTGTGGAGAAAGAGAGAGAAGTATAATTAAAAGAAGAAATGGGAAAAAACCAATATATATGTATATATATATATATATATATATATATATATATATATATACATACATACATGTATATATATGTATATATACATACAAACATACATATATAAATACATACAAACATACATATATACATACATACATACATACATATATACATACATACATATATACATACATACATATACATATATATATACATAGACATATATATATACATATATATTTACAAACAGACATATATATATATTAGGGGTGGGCAAATTAATGAGTTAATTACGCGTTAACTAATCAATCTATTAACGCCGACAATTATTGTATCGCACATTTGCGTATGTTGTTTACATGCTTTTATTTTGTTAACGCCTTTTCGTAAAAAGATGGCGTCGCCCGGATGGGCTCCGTTGTCGAGGGGCTCTTAGTAAAGATGGAACATTTGGCAAAAATACCGGACAATTCTGCAAATTTCATGGCTGGCTTACAGCGTGGTCACTCCGGGATCACTTACGACCGCCAGACAATTCTGAATGTGGATAGATCGGGCCGTTTTGGACTGAATGACGCGTGCTTGCTAGACCGGCTAGCTAGCATGGGAATACATCCAGCGGCCTGTGAAGCAGCGGACTACATGTGTTGTCTGTCTATTAATCAATAATGCAGACGAGGAGTGTTGGCTGAGTTCTTAACATTTACTTTCAGAGCGTGCATATCACAACATACAAGATGCCGTCATGGCGACACAACCTATACCGGGCTACCGCGCATGCGCGTCACTCCTGTTGCATGCTGGGTAGGGTAGTTCTCATAACATCACAATATAGTACCATGTATATGCGTTCAGTTTATCAAAGCACCAAGCAAACAATCGGAAAATTCCCATCATATCAATTCCTAGATATGGTCATAATTATTTTAAGTGCACTACGCAGAATAAACACAACATTATTAATATTGTTACTACAGATAATTTGATCAAAAATTCCCTAAAACAGCCCACTACCTATAATATAGTTTTTTTAAACATAAGATCCCTGATAAAAAAAATGTTTCTGCTGTTACCTCAGAAATTTCCTGTTCAGATGTTATGATTGTGGCTCAGAGATTTGTATGTAGATTATATTTATTTTCCATAATAAACAGGATAACTTAAATACCCTGGCAATGGTAATAAGCTTAAATGTTTGTATTTACATTTTTTGAGTTGATTTTCATAAAATATGCTATTTAACTGCTACTTTTTAACAAGGACTGATTTAAATTGTGTTTGCACAACAAATGTTTTGGCGCTTTTGTTCATATGGGAGAATATTCCAATAAAGGTGCATTACACACTACTTTTTAATTCATTATTGGGCTTTGCGTATACAATGCAGTTAATCGCGATTAATCGGAGAAATAGTCAATCAATCAATCAATGTTTATTTATATAGCCCCAAATCACAAATGTCTCAAAGGACTGCACAAATCATTACGACTACAACATCCTCGGAAGAACCCACAAAAGGGCAAGGAAAACTCACACCCAGTGGGCAGGGAGAATTCACATTCAGTGGGACGCCAGCGACAATGCTGACTATGAGAAACCTTGGAGAGGACCTCAGATGTGGGCAACCCCCCCCCTCTAGGGGACCGAAAGCAATGGATGTCGAGCGGATCTAACATGATACCGTGAAAGTTCAATCCATAGTGGCTCCAAGACAGCAGTGAGAGTCCCGTCCACAGGAAACCATCTCAAGCGGATCAGCAGCGTAGAGATGTCCCCAACCGATACAGGCGAGCGGTCCATCCTGGGTCCCGACGAGCGGTCCATCCTGAGTCTCGACTCTGGACAGTCAGTACTTCATCCATGGTCATCGGACCGGACCCCCTCCACAAGGGAGGGGGGGACATAGGAGAAAGAAAAGAAGCGGCAGATCAACTGGTCTAAAAAGGAGGTCTATTTAAAGGCTAGAGTATACAGATGAGTTTTAAGGTGAGACTTAAATGCTTCTACTGAGGTAGCATCTCGAACTGTTACCGGGAGGGCATTCCAGAGTACTGGAGCCCGAACGGAAAACGCTCTATAGCCCGCAGACTTTTTTTGAGCTCTAGGAATCACTAATAAGCCGGAGTCTTTTGAACGCAGATTTCTTGCCGGGACATATGGTACAATACAATTGGCAAGATAGGATGGAGCTAGACTGTGTAGTATTTTATACGTAAGTAGTAAAACCTTAAAGTCACATCTTAAGTGCACAGGAAGCCAGTGCAGGTGAGCCAGTACAGGCGTAATATGATCAAACTTTCTTGTTCTTGTCAAAAGTCTAGCAGCCGCATTTTGTACCAACTGTAATCTTTTAATGCTAGACATTGGGAGACCCGAAAATAATACGTTACAGTAATCGAGACGAGACGTAACAAACGCATGGATAATGATCTCGGCGTCTTTAGTGGACAAAATGGAGCGAATTTTAGCGATATTACGGAGATGAAAGAAGGCCGTTTTAGTAACGCTTTTAATGTGTGACTCAAAGGAGAGAGTTGGGTCGAAGATAATACCCAGATTTTTTACAGAGTCACCTTGTTTTATTATTTGGTTGTCAAATGTTAAAGTTGTATTATTAAATAGAGGTCGGTGTCTAGCAGGACCGATAATCAGCATTTCCGTTTTTTTGGCATTAAGTTGCAAAAAGTTAGCGGACATCCATTGTTTAATTTCATTAAGACACGCTTCCAACTGACTACAGTCCGGCGTGTTGGTCAGCTTTAGGGGCATGTAAAGTTGGGTGTCATCAGCATAACAGTGAAAGCTAATACCGTATTTGCGTATGACGTCACCTAGCGGCAGCATGTAGATGCTGAAGAGTACAGGGCCAAGGACCGAACCCTGGGGAACTCCACACGTTACCTTAACATAGTCCGATGTCACACTGTTATAGGAGACGCACTGCATCCTATCAGTAAGATAAGAGTTAAACCATGACAGGGCTGAGTCTGAAATACCAATTCGTATTTTGATACGCTCTAATAAAATATTATGATCGACGGTATCGAAAGCAGCGCTAAGATCGAGGAGCAGCAACATAGATGACGCATCAGAGTCCATCGTTAGCAATAGATCATTAGTCAGTTTTGCGAGGGCTGTCTCAGTCGAGTGATTTGCCCTGAAACCGGATTGAAAGGTTTCACATAGATTGTTAAACGCTAAGTGCTCATTTAGCTGCTCTGCAACAATTTTTTCGAGGATTTTCGAAATAAAGGGAAGGTGAGACACCGGTCGGTAGTTTACCATGAGGTCTGGATCGAGGTTAGGTCTTTTAAGGAGAGGATGAATAACCGCTTTTTTGAATGCAACGGGAACAGTGCCCGAGGAAAGTGATAAGTTTATAATATTTAGCACTGATGGACCTAATAATACAAAAAGCTCCTTGATAAGTTTCCCAGGAAGTGGGTCAAGTAAACATGTTGTTTGTTTTATTCCATTTACACGTTGTAACAATCCTTCTAATGTTATTTCATCAAAACGAGAGAAACTATTTTGGATATTTGCAGTATCCGCCGTATATACAGTCGTATCTGTGTTACTATAACCCCGTTGTAGCTGGGACGCATTGTCTTTAATCTCCTTTCTAATAAGTTCAATTTTCTTATTAAAGAACTTCATAAAGTCATCTGCCGAATGGGTGGAGCTACTGGAAGGAGTCCCTTGTTGGGTTAGCGATGCTACTGTACTAAACAAAAATTTTGGATCGTTTTTATTAATGCGGATGAGATTTGAGTAATAATTAGTTTTAGCTAAGGTAAGCATGCGTTTATAAGTTATTAAACTATCACTCCATGCTTGATGGTGCACCTCAAGTTTAGTCGTGCGCCATTTGCGTTCCAGCTTTCTACATAATAATTTCTGAGCTCTAGTTTCTTCAGTAAACCATGGCGTACGCCTTTTTGGAGCCTTTTTTAACTTCAGCGGTGCTATACTATCAATGGTTTCGCGCAGGGCGTTGTTAAAGTTGTTAGTGAGGTTATCAATAGAGCCCACATACTTTGGGAACGGTGCCATTACCGAGGGCAGTAGGTCCGCAAGAGTCGTCGTTGTGGCAGCATTAATGTTGCGGCTGCTATAGCAGTTATTATTATTATTAGCTTGCCGAACATGAGTCTGAACTTCGAATTTTATAAGGTAATGATCGGACATTACTTTAGTATACGGGAGTATCATAACTTTGGAGACGGTGATACCTCTGACAAGCACTAGGTCTATCGTATTACCGCTGCGATGCGTCGGTTCATTTATTATTTGTGTAAGACCACAGCTATCAATTATAGTCTGGAGCGCCACGCACGGTGGGTCCAATGGGGTATTCATATGGATATTAAAGTCCCCCATTACAATTATATTATCGGCGTGCGTCACTAGATCAGCAACAAACTCTGAGAATTCACTAATAAAGTCCGAATAGGGCCCTGGGGGGCGGTAGATAACGGCCAGGCACAGAGGCAGAGGTGTGGCAGACTTCATAGAAAGCACCTCAAACGATTTATATTTATTATTTAAGTTAGGACTAAAGTTAAAGTTTTCGTTGTATATTAGTGCGACACCCCCTCCCCTTTTGAGGTGACGGGCAATATGCGCATTCGTATAGTTAGGAGGGGATGCCTCATTTATCGCAAAAAAGTCGTCTGGTTTAAGCCAGGTTTGGCTAAGACCG